>NC_046367.1:31323733-31611056 GCF_011125445.2 Fundulus heteroclitus | reverse complement strand
CAAAATTTGAAACTCTTGTAAACTTACTGCCACTACTTGAGACTTAGGCGGTGTAATAATTGTTTTACTATCCTTCTTTGTACGCTTCATCACATTTGTAGTTTCATCATAATAAATATGCGAGCACACAAACAAGAATGTATACAACCCTAACAAGCAATACAAAATGCCTGTAGGCAAAACTATCATATTAAAATTTTGTCTCTATGTGTTAGTAAATAAAAATGTTGCCAAATGAAATCTTGTTTTCCCCTGCAAAGCTGATGAAAAACATGCAAAACAACACATATTGGTATATTTAAACCATGAAAGCTGCGATGATTCGTACAATATGAATTGATTACATGATCATAAAGATCATCAATTGTGGGTTGTGAAGGACCCAAGAGCAGAAAGAATGATGAACACAGAATTTTATGAATGAGTCAAAAGCAACTCACAATAGGTACGAGGAGCATACAGAGAAAAAGTGCAGGGAAACAAACCATGAAGAAAACAATGAAAAAAAACTATGATGAGCAGTGACAACCAGGGAGCCTATTATTGTGTTCAATTTGCCTCAGAACTCGAAAGTTGCGGATTATGTCACCTCTCTACCTTTTTGTGTTGTTGAGTTTATTATTGTTCTGGATTTGATGCTTCTGAAGCATTTACCTGCTGGGAGAGGGGCAAAAAAAAAAATGCATTGCCCCGGTAGGTGCGATCAGTGGAGATGCGTCTGGTCCTTTTCTGGACTCGTGCTGCATAAACTGAGTCCAAATCCTGTAGATGGCATCCCACAACCGCTTCACGAATGAATGTCCATGTCAATGTCAAATTTATTTATATAGCACTTTAAACAGGCATAGAACTGCACCAAAGTGCTGTACAAGAGTGACAACAACACAAATGAATAAAAACAAAGTATCAAACACTAGTTTAATTAAATGCCAAAGAATAAAAATAAGTTTTAAGAAGCATTTAAAATGATCCAGGCTGTGGGCACATCTAATTTGGAAAGGTAGATTGTTCCATAGAGAAGGAGCAACAGCATAAAAAGCCCGATCTCCTTTCCTCTTAAGTCTGGTCCGAGGAACTGTTAGTAAAAGCTGATTATTAGAACGTAGGGTTCTGGACACGGGCTGAAATTTTAAAAGTTCCAGAAGATAAGGGGGAGCTAATCCATTTAAAGCTTTATAAGTTAATAAGAGAATCTTAAAATCTATTTGATAAAAAAACAGGCAGCCAATGTAAAGAGGCCAGTATGGGCCTTATATGGTCACGCTTCCTGGTTCCTGTAAGAAGCCGAGCCGCTGCGTTCTGGATCATTTGAAGTCGCTGCATCTGTGATTTATCCAGGCCTCTATATAATGAATTGCAATAGTCCAAACGAGATGTGATGAAGGCATGGATAAGTCCTTTAAAGTCTTTTAAACAAAAATAAGATTTAACTTTAGCTAAAATACGCAGGTGATAAAAACTTGATCTGACGACAGAGCTAATTTGTTTATCTAGCTTTAAACAACTATCAAAACTAAAACCAAGATTCCTAGCAGAGGTCTGACAAACCGAGCTAAAGAACCAAGAATCAGATCTGGATCTGTTGTGTGAAGACCTGACCAAATAGTATAACTTGCGTTTTACTTTGATTGAGGTGAAGAAAGTTTTGTTCCATCCAAGATTTGACTTCTGTTAAACAATTGTTCAATAGTTGAAGAGATTCACTTTGATGAATTAATTAATGAATTAATTAATTAATGAAGTCAAGTGACGTCCTTTTTCACTGACTTTCAGACTCGTAATACCGACTTTAGGGGCCGTTCCAGTTAAAATTTCTGACTCTCAGGTTAAAATCTGACTACGAAGGACAAATTAAATGCAGCATATATACGGAAGGAGTGTGAAACAAAAGAGAAAGCTGAAACAAGAGAGAGCCATCAGGTGGAGAGGATGAACACCTGATATGAATGCAGATACAGAAGGTGAGGGGAGAGAGAAACACAAAGGAACACTGGAAAGAATCTAATATAAAATGTACATAAAACACATGAATGAAGTAAGAACCTAATCCACAAACAAGGTAATTATAATGGCAGGAACTAGAGAACATAAAAAGGAACAAAAAACAGAGACAAAAAGAAACTCAAAACTGAAACACCTGAGGACTGTGACAAATTCATGCAAAAGAGTTTCAAATCTTAAATGATCACCATCATAAAATACATAAATGAATAAAAAGAATCCTGAGATTACTGCTGAAGCCACAGACGAGACATGCCTTTGACTCTGACTGGCACATTTAAACTGGTTTTATCCCCCAAATAATCACTAAGACAATCTTGTAACAATATTCAAGAAAATTGGAAAAATTGTTGATGCATTAGTTGACGATAGACTGACAGACATAAAGAGGGATTCAACATATTATTTACAAATCACCTAAGTAAACTCAGAGAATCTCTGAATGCCAGCGTGGACACTCTGTGACCACCAATATAATTTTGATGTTTAGGCTTTTCCACTTAATTTGTTATGTCAGAGGGATCGTCACATCTTCCTACGGCCTCATGAGGATGTCAGATCAGCTGATATCCCAGAGAGCACAGCCATTTCTCTTCACCTGTGTCAAAAGATTTTTAAATTCCTATAATTAAAAGTTTAAATTGTTCTTGTATTTGAATAAACAAAGATACATATTTCACGATTCATTAAGTAGAGAAGCGTCAACACGTTGATAGCCCTCTAGTAAGGTGTCTTCCCCTTTCTATTAAGGGATGTTTTATTTTAGAGTTCATAGTGCCTCACGTACATATTTCAGTGCATATTTTATCATGGCCTCTTTATAGTGGGACAGGCTTTTGTTTACATGTTTTATAAGCTCTTCTTTGACATGCAGCTAGTTTGCAAAGTTTATTATACATTGGGATGCAATTAATACACAGCAAGTTGTGTTTGAGACTAAAATCTCCTATATCTAACCCTGTGATGAGTGCATAGCTTACCAATATTCATGAAGACATGGACAAAGCACATATTACGAGAGGACAAAGGGTATATGAACACATTTTGAGGAGCAGACAAATCCTTGTGTCATCTTTTCATGAAGCAAGGTTTACTTAATTCAAAACATCCGAGGGTTGCATAGATGTACCTTCTCACCTTGTCATTAAAACGTTTTGTACTCTGCACGTATTTATATAATTTTATCAGACATTTCCAGAAACACCATTTCCACATCTGAAAGAGCCTTACAGATGTCAAAATATTTTCTTTAAAAAAACTCTAAAACAAAGAAATTGCCACTTTGTCAAACCAAAGCAAATGCTTTCAACACCTAATGGTCACTTAGGATCTAGAGACTTCCTTAATGAATGGTATCATTCACAGTATTTTCAACCAAATCAAATCAAACTGAAATGTTAAGAGATGTTCAAAATAAAACAGCATGAAACAGGAACTGGCTGCAGTACAGTTTGATGTGATCAACGTGCCAATTTGTCAAAGTCAGAGCGGACTGAATTATTGACCTTACAAATAAACCACCTGTCGGCTTCAACACGTCAGAGTAAGGACATTGATATCTGACTCTTTCCTGAGATTTCATCCAGTTCTGAACATGCTGCCATCATGTATAAATCAGCTGATTAAGCATTCTTGATAAACAGATTTTACATAAAACTCCTTAATGAGTGAAACTTCAACCTGACGCTCCCATTACCTCTGACATAATTCTTGTCAAAATAATTAAAGAAAAAAATCTCGAGGACTGCTTGCTTTTAACAGTTCTCTGAATAAGTCAAGCATGTAAAGCAAAAAAAAAAAAAAAAAAAAGAAGAAGAGAAAACATTTTATCCACTAATAAAAGGACATAAAAAAGAAAGAGGGAGGCCAAGATATTGTTTGGCTCCTGTCTGACTCCTATCCCTATATCATTTTATCACATCATTCAGTAAAAATTTAACATGTTTAATTTATTCAGAGTCAAAAAAGCTAATTATATTCCTTTCACCTCAGCTTTTAATCTTTGCAATTTGTGCAATTTTGTTTCACCATACAAATTACTATGTTGCGAATCAATGACGATTTGCATGAAAGATAAATCAGCAACTGGTTCCAGTTATGCATTTATAGTCTTTATAAAATTTGGTTATGACTCCTACACAAAGTTTAAAGAAAAAAAAACAGAATCACATACAAAATTATTAACATTTGCATACATGTTGATTTTTATATTGTCTTGTAAAAAATGACCATATGATTAGATTGGGATGTTATTTCATTATTATTATATTATTTACCTCCCTTTTAAACCCGTATGGTTCATATTGTCAAATGATAAACAGCAAAACAAAATACAGCGACGACGAAAAGTAAGTGGAAACCTACAAAAACTAAACTTTTAAACGTCACATTTTATTGAGATACAGTATATAATTAATGGGGATGTATAAATGTTTTGCAGTGCTTGCAGGGCTTGAAGGCTTGAAGAATACCTTGTCAGTTTGTATTAGAGTCAAAGGATGCATAATTACATTTTTTGAATCTGGCAAACATCACCTAAATACATATGCAGGTCTCCTTTATAAGCCATGAAAGGTGGAAAGACTTTATGAATGCGTTCTAAATGACCACCTGGAGTTTTTCAATTTTAGCCCAACTTCAATGACGACATAGATAAGCAGCATATGAAAAACAAGTAAAATAGGCTCTAGAGAGGGTTACTTTAATATAATCTGTGCACATGTAAAATTTACATGGCATCATATAAGCTTTAATGCACATCTTGCAACATTGTGGTTGCACATCATCATCACATGGATAATTTCATACGATCTGCTCTAAGTGTTTCATTTTGCCCACCGCATTTAATATGTTGTCTGGTAAATGAGAACTGAGCTCTGAATGTTGTTGGAATCATAACAACAGGTTTTTTGAGAGACAAATGGTGTGTTAACCTGGGTACTGTGTAGCCATGTGAGGAATATTGCTAGGAAAGATCCCTCCAACACACACGGATAGGTGGTCATCTGGATGGATGGATGGATGGAAAAATAATACATGTAGGAGACTGTGCAGTAAGAGCAGATTTACAGCATAATGAAGTAATACTGTGCAGGTATTTAAAATAGCACAGTCAGTCCAACTGAGTGGGGTAATATAAAGTCATACAAAATGTGCATGTCTAATTGTGCAAAAAACAACAACACCATTAAAATAATAAAAAAAAACAAAAAAAAAACAAATGGGGCGAAAACACTAACTGACCTTGAGTTTGTTGGGAGCATAGATATGATTGGTTGAGCTGATTTAATCATGTCATAAGCAGAGTAAAGCTTGCTTTACATACAGCCAGAAATCTCAATATTAGAAAATCAGAATGTGTGCCCCTGTGCACATTTTAAAAGGCACTTTTTTTTGGAAATAGCTTACTGCAGAAGCTGGAAGATGTCTTCCTTTGCCAAGGAGCCCTTTGTCTGCAAATTTCATCATCTGGAGCCCTACTGAGCTAAAATGATGGACCCCTGGTTTCCTTTGCATGCAGCGCTTATGCCTCTCTAAACGCAGCCTTAGAAGTGTAAGACAAGACCGAAAGTGGAGCTCTCTCGAGGCCGATGGAGGATTAATTACGTAATTATCTTCAAGCGTAAGGCAATCTCAAGGCATAATTACAAAGCTCTTTTCATTTTTACTGCCTTTGTGTCCAGTCATTTATAGGTTTCTTGTTTTCTACAAGATAGGATGAATGACAGTATGGTTTGAAATTCAAATAACATTTAATTTATTGAAAATTACTAAGTGAGGCTTTGTTGAGCCCAGGGGACTATAATAATCACATGATTTTGAAGGTCTTCTTATTCAACAATGATCTTCCAATAAAACATAGTCAATTTCAACATGCTTGGTTTTAAGCATAATCTGGGTATAGCTCTGAGTTAGACAAGCCAGCATTGAAAGCCTTTCAATCACAGTCAGGCTTTCTTTGCAAAGGCAGTGGGGCCGACGTACACAAACAAATCATGCAACTTTAGTGAGCTGGGAAAATCCAGGTAGCTGCTCATTAACTTGTCTTTTCTTTCATCCCACCCGCTCTGGGGCTTGTTTCTCCTGTAGGCCTGTGCCCCTGGCAATCTTTGCATGCTGTGCAGATACTTCTTTGGAGTGAGATGCTGCACTGATCTGTCTTAACACCTACAAGGATTGAATGTTTGACAAGAAGCAATGCGATGCTAAAAATGGAAACCTACCTAAGGAAATTATATCTCAAACATTTATTCTTTCAAAATTTAATCAAGTTCTGTTGAATATATATATATTTTTTTTCTGATTTGGTTTAGAAAACCAGAGGCTTACTGAGCAAGTTAAAGAATGAAAACGATCTGACAATATTTTCTGATAGAAATGGCAAGGTATTGGGCCACTATTTAGTAACATAAAATATATAACAGGTCAAAGTTTGGCAAGGAAGTCACCTTGATTAAAAAAAAAAGCTAAAGAGTTCTTTGTCTGGGGGCAAATATTCCTTAAAGAACAAACCACTTAGTAATGCCATGTACAACATTTATCCACTAAAGTGACCTCTCTGACACAGTTGTCATTTGTCCTTCTCTAATTAGGACAGTGATGGACATTCTCATTCTGAGTGCTGTTTCACTTGTCTCTGCTGTGGCAAGGTCACTGTCAGTCACCCACTGAATATGAAAGCATTTATGACACAAAAGACACAGTTAGTACCACATCACAGGAAACGTACTCCCTTCTCCCATTTAATATCTGATTGACAGAGAAAATGTGAAATATTAATGAGATAGAACTGATAAAGTTCTTCGAAACTGAGTTAGGGGTAAAGGAGTCACCACGTTCTTGACAATTCAGTGGCCCGAGTTTCAATATATCTTTTTTTTATATACTTGCCCCTGTAGTTCTCACCCATAGTTGCAGATTACATGGTGTGCTGGATTTGGACATACTGCTGGAAAAAAGGATCTTAAGGTTTAGAAATATTTCAGCATTTTTCCAAATTTGGACATAGATTTTATATCCAATTATTATAAAAGAATGCACAGAACTCAAAGAACCTTCCACAATGAAAAAAATGGAGATAAAATAATTTTTTGGCCCACATTTAAACAAGAACAATGTAATTCATACATACAATACCTTACAACACCTTCTGTTGTATGTTAAGTCAAGGTAATTTAAATGTTATGTGTTTCTGATATTTTGAAATCTGTTTTGTTTCCATCTTGGATTCTTGCAAGATAATTTTCTCAGAAATTAAACAAATAAATGGCAGAGACACAGAAAGGGCCTTTAAAAGGTATTCATGACCTATTAAGTTTTTTTTCCCATTTTATCTTGTTAAATTGAAAGGATTCAATGTTAGGATCATATGTGATATAGGTCAACATGACATAATGGATATCTGTGAAGGTAAAGTAAAATTATTGTTTTAACAATTTATTAAAAGTGAGAACCTAGAGAATGAAGCCAGTACATGTGTTACAAGTTCTGAAAAAACAAATGTTATTTATATACATCTCACAGAGCAACATTCAATCCATCATCTGAATGGATTATGGCAAAAAGGTAAGACATGTTTATATACCTAAACTGACAGGCATTTTAAGGAAAACATCGATTAAAGAAGCAGCAAAGAGATCCATTGTAATTTTAAACAAACTGATGAGGCTAAACATAATCCTGGAAGAAAACCTTTTGGAGGTTGTCTGTGTATGGATCTATGTGGTGGTGGTAGTGGTGTTGTGGTAGTTCTCTCTTTTCTCCTGCAGGGTGGGACAGGCCGCTTGCAGCCACAGGTGTTTCTAATCACGGCAAATAAGGAGAGCTTGCAAGGACACAGGAGTCAGCAGGAAGGCGTCACAGCATTTGCTCAACTGAGCAGTACCTGTAGGCTCCATCTGAATACCCTTACTGAGTAAGGATTGTTTAGCCAAGGCGGAAGTGTGTTAGCGGTCGCATGATAAGTGCTGGCTGAATAGTGCAGTCAGTAATGAAGGAGGTAGGAAAATGAGCCTGTAAGCTTCTTCTTGTGGCTAGTTTTGCCCAGGAACCTTGTGAAGTCCTTATCAGCACTAAGAAGCCTTGAGTTATCCCACAATCCTTTGAGTGACATGACTACAACTACAATGGAGTAGTTTAGATGAATGCATATTTATGTGTTAGAATGGCAGTCAGTTCCAAACATAAATGTGAATTGTGTCTGGAACTGACTGTGTAGTGTAGTAAAACAAAAATAAAAAAAAATACTTTTCACAAAAAACTATCCAAGAGATCTGACTAAGCTTCAGGCATTTTGCAAAGGATGGGCAAATGTATCACTCTGCAGATCTCTAAAACTGGCAGAGACCTATCCAAAAGAACATATACAGCATAGCAAGATAAAGATAAAGATTAACCTTAACCGATTGAAAGAAATAGACCAACTCTGCTGATCAAAATATACCAAACACAGCATTGCCCAACATTCATTGAAAAAAATGTTTGTCAACCAACCACCTTAGGAAAACTTTATTTTTTTTACCTGCTCAAAAGATTATGTAATTATAAACAGTGGAGCGACATAATCATCAAGCCTACTTATCACAGTCTTATAGATGCAGAAACAATTCCCAAATCAGCAAAGCGAGACTCATGCAGAACAATGCCATGGGAGAGTTTGGAGAGGGGGTGTCAGAAAAAATAATACATTTGCTGAGCTTAATTTTCATTTGAAAAATAATCACATTTGTGCAGTTTATGGTTGGAATTTATTTCTGTTGAGTGGAATACAAAACTCTCATAAAAAGCTAGCGTGAGCATTTTGTTAATTACACTGAGCTGTTTTTTTTATACTTTTTTTTTTTTTTACTTAAGTTTCAGTTCACCTCACATGCACATTAATTTCACTCTTTAATATGCAGGGAAAATATCACTCCACCTTGTTAAATGAAGTTAGCCACCTTGTCATATAATCAAAGAATTTGATGCTAATTACTAATAAAGAAAAAAAACTCCCAAGGGGCATAATTTAGCCACACATCCACTGAATATGTTCTACAGTTTATTTTGGCAATATCACACTGGATAATTTTGCTGCTGCTGTTATTTCAAATCAGAAGCTTCAGAGGTACAAAATTAAATGTCAGAAGACTCACATTCAAACTCAAGCCATTTTATTGATAAGGACAGTTCTTTCTTTAGAATTACCCAATAAATTAAAGCGCCTTTGAATAATCCCCGGCACAGCTGTTCCCTGGAGGTTCTTTATTATCCCTTAAAAGTCATCACTCTCCCCAACAACCTCCAGTTCACTCTGCCCTCTGGTGCACAGTGATACATCCATCAGACTGGAATAGACATATTTGTCAGCTGAAAATAAAAGCTCCTGAAAAATTGTCTGCTCACTTTGGCAGACATGCAAAGGTAAACAGTTATGCCGTAGGTAGAGGCAGATATTGAGTGTTTTATATGATATCTGCAGATCAATTAAAAAAAGTTTTTTTGAAAATGTGTTAACATTTTTTTGTTGCTACTAAGGTTTTGGCCTTTTAAACTAGTTGCACTTGAAACAAGAGTTTAGGTATAAGTAAACTAAAGTTGTTGTCTGCATTTTAATGAGTAATCAGTATTATTTTAGGGGTTTGAGAAAGAAAATAGATGCATGTAATTTAATGGTGAGACTAATGCCCAAAAAAAGAGAAGGCAATATTACTGTACAAACACTTTTTTAAAGGTATGTTTACAAGATAGCTTGAAAATACACACAAATTACCTGTATTAAATTTTATCATTCCAAAGACTAAAAAATAGCTAACCTCTATCAAAAGATAATAAATAGACAAATGATTAGTTGAATAATTAATTAGATATTAATTAGATAACATTTTCAGCTGACATGTACACTATCTCAGATAGTGTTGGTGCAGTCATAATGTTAAACTACTCTTCATAAATATAGTGCTGATAGAAAAACCGACTGTCGCAGTCATACAATTAAACAAAAGATGAATAAAACAACATGCAGTCAAAAAGCTTGACAACTATAAAATTCACATTCGAATGAGGTGTAGCCATGCACATATGTGTGGAATTTTTGACATATCCTCAGGATTGTGTGCAGGACTGTGTTTGCATTTCCTCCTCTGGTTATAGGTTGACTGGCAGGTGTGTCCGCTCAGCTGGAGCTTATTTGGGCCAATTAGCAGGAGCATAAAGAGGAGTGGATTCTCTAAAGCAGATGCAAGATAGTTTTCGCTCCCAGAGCGGTGATCAGACCTTAGTATTGTCTGTGTGTGATTAGCGGTCATGTTCCTTGACCTCCTTTATTTGTGGAGAATAGCTTCTTCCTTAAAGGGGGAAAGAAGCTATTCTCCAGTCAATAGTTCTCCCTCTGGTTTGTAGCCTTCTGCCTCCTCAATCTCTGTAGCCCTCTCATGAACTTACCTGTGAAATTTCTTCAGAAAATCCCTTTATCTCTCCTCTGGTTACTCTTCCCTGGAATAGCTTCATAATCTCCTCCAAATACCAGACTTCAGTCACCCACTTGCCCACCCTCCAACAATCTACTACTTCACCATCTTCCTTGTCTCTCTGCTAGAGAAGGAAAACAAATATCAGAAACCGCTCCACATACCACGACCTGTCAGCCTCAATCCCTGTGGACACACTCAACTCTTTTCCTGGATTCTGGACATCATAGACAAAATTGAGCATTCTTTTCATCTCAGTCCTCCTCACAGTATATCAAGTCCTGCTTCCTGTAATAACAATTTACCTCTCCTCCTCAGTTTTCCCCCAGGAGCCACTCCCAAGAAGAAACATTCACTTTTCTTATATCAACAAATCTACAGTTGTCTGTATGTGTTGCATGCAAAAGGGTCTCAGTAACAAATGCCATGAAAATGTGAGACTGAGCTCACTTTTATCCCTTGGATGAAAGTAAGCTTTAGGGGGTAAACTGAATTCTTCAGTTTGCCCCCAAATTTGGCAAGCGTTGCTATTTTTATTTCATTGCTTGTACTTGTTACATGTGCAATGACAATAAAGTTTAATTCTATTATTTTCTATTTCTGGGCCTTAACTATTCTTTAACAATAAAGGGGTCTCATCTGTATAAAGAAACTGTGTGGGATCTAAACTAAAAGAGTAGGCATGCCCAAAAGCCAAAAATGCATTCAGTGTCATCACTGTATTTACATGTTTATAACAGTCAGTGACATTGCCTAACACCTTCTTACAATTCACTTCTTAGTTTGTGATACACATCAACCTTGGGACAGGAATGCAGTGGCAGGAAACTTAGGTGACATGTTGTGCAGACTTTAATTCAGGATTTAAGGTGGCTTATAAACCTTTGTATTTATTTATTTGAAAGGTCCGTATATATAGTTATGGGTCTCCAGCATAAGCATAAATACTATAACCAGGGTGCGATTTGCTGGGGGGGATGGGGGGGATTTTCCCCCCCTCTGGTTGTGACGTCCCCCCCTCTGGTCGTTCGTGTTTTATCCCTGGGGGGGATACATTCCTCCCCCTTCTGATCTGAATAAGTAATATTATCAGGGGTTTAATGTTCTCCGTCGCTGTGAGGGACTTTTGTCATTTGGAAAATGAGCGCAAAATGTTCCGTGTAGACTTTTTATTCAAGATTTTAAACAGAAGCTGTGCTTAACCAATGAAATCTGGCAGAGCTAGGACATTAGCCAATCAGAAGGAGAGTAGGGCGGGTCTTTGCAAAGCGAAAATCTACCAGTCTGAGGTTTATCGGTGTTCAATCATTTTAACTTTTAAAAGAAAATCTCTAACTGGCCACAGATGCATGAATGAAAGTAGCGGTAGTCAAAGGTTTTCTTTGGATTTACGTAAACCAGCAGGTCAGAAAGTTCAGTGCATAAAACAGCTGACAACAACTTCCCTCGGTAAGTGTGTCTGTTGCTGTTATGTTTTATTTAAAACTGAAAGAGTAACGCTGTAGCTCGGCTAATTTAGCATGACGCGCTTTTTTTTTTAAGAAGAAGAAGGAGGGTCGGAGTGTGAAACGATGTCCCGGTTTGACTGGGTCTGATTCGGAAAAAGTAAAAAAAAAATCATAAATATTATTCCACCTGCGCTTTTCTGTAACAAAGAAGGTCGTGGAGGGGCTGTTGACCATCTCCAGCAGTCAATAAGCGAGAGGTGGGGACACAGAGTATATTGGATTGATTTATATTGAATGTTACGGTAGAGTTAATGTACAGGTGTGAAGAAGATGATGTAATGATGCAAGCGGCTGTCTTTTGAATTAGCTGCAGTTTATGGAGGGTTTTGAAATTGTAAAGTGGAAAGGTGAGTGGACTGTGGACCAGTTTGGCAAAAGTGCGAAGGAAGAACTTGTTTGATGCTGTAAATATGAAAGTTAACCAGGTGATGTTATGGATGTGGAAAGTGAAGGAGGTTATGGAGAGGCTGTACAGGATGGCGTCAAGGCTCTGAAGCTGGAAGGTGGGAGAGATACAGGAATGGTCAATGGAACTACCAGATTTGGTTAAAGTGGACTTTGCACAATAAGCAAATGAGGTTACTAAGGTGGCATGACGGCCCAGGAATATATGGGCTGACTAGAAAATGTTTTCAGTCAAATTGATTATTTTTGCTTTAACCCTTGAATATGATGGAGTTTTCAAAATTGATATTAATACATGTCTTGTGTCCTTCACATTTGTAAATTAATTTTGTTGTTTGTATTTAAAGAGTATTATTAAATTTTCTGCTCAAAGCGGTTAAAGTAAATTAATACCCACTCCTGAGTCCCGACAGTAGATGGCGCAAGTTTAAAAACAATAGTCTAACCTACTGGATCTAGCTAGCTACCTGAAAGAGCACCTGCTAGCTAACCATTATTAATAAAACTTTGATTCATTAATACAACTTTTGAAATTATCCCCCCTCTGGTTTTTTTGCAAATCGCACACTGACTATAACACTGTAATTTTGAATGCTTATGATAAAGTCAATCTATGATTAAAGTTTAATATGGAGTGAAATTTAAAGTCTTAGAGGAACCATCATGCAGTGTGGCTTCAATTGTCTACCTCACTTTCTGTGTCACCAGTTTCCCTTGTCTCTAAAACAAGTGTACATAAGGGTCAGAGTTTTGTGTGAGGTTTCAGGCCCCGTTTGGTGCGTACGCAGCTTTTATAGATGAGACCCCTGGTGAGTTAAACTTACAATGTGGCAGATGTGGATCTTCTCATCTCTTCCAAGGTTCTTCAAGGTGCTTCTCTGAATAACACTCTCATTGCCTAAACTTTTGGCCATGTCTTTGTAGTTTGTTTTGTCTTCCCACTGGCTTTTTCGGGGGTATCAGAGTAATGGGGACTAAATAACAATGAACACAACATTTTTCAGACTTTTAGCCTTGATATTTTCCCTTAGTTTCATAATTCTTTACTATTTTGTGTTGTTCTATCACAAAAAAAATCTGTTTATTTTGATTGCATGATGACAAACTCAAGAGGTTTAAGGGGTTTGTAAACTGAATTGTCATTATGTTGTGGCTTTATGCAATCAAAAAGCTATCGTTGTAAATCATGCAACTGTTAGTGATAACTGTCATACAAAATTCTGCATGAGTGGACCTGAAAGGCATCATACTAAGAATGGTAAAATTTTGTATACCTCACCGAAACACTCATTTCTATTCAAATGCTAACACTTTCGAAGCCAGTGATGTATCAGTATCACTGTGAGCGTGTATTGTGTTTTGGAGACAAGATATAAGAGCAACCTTGAGCTAAAGTGGCTGCAAATGAATCATCTACAACTCATTTGTGTGGGCCCATGAATCATCCTCAGCCAAAACCCTCATTTCCTGAGCCACTTCTATGCTGAGCTGGGTTGTTTGTTTGACACAGGTTAAATCTATTTTACTTGAATTTTTGGTATCTGCAGATGAAAAGAAAATGTTATGTGTGTAAATGCTTTTGTAAAAGAAAAAGTATATAAAAGAAAACATTTAGAAAAAATTTTGAAATTTGGATAATGGTTTCAATGCATCAAGCCAACTTGAATGAGAACTCTTTAGAATCCCAAAGCTGGTGACACACTATGCAACTTTCACAGACTATGTAGATTTAAAAAACACGGGAAGTACACACTAACAGCTAATTTTGGACAATTTTTGCTTCATGACTGAATGCCTGAGGATCACACACTTAGCAACTGCACTTGTTTAAGAATCACAGATTACAGAATTAGTGAAACCAGTTGAATGCATCAAACTTGAGAGGGCGACAGTAAGGGGGAAAGCAAACACAACAGCAGGTGTTGGTAATAGAAGATATTTTCAGACTTTTGGAAGACTATATTTCAGTTTTACTCCCCTATAATATGAAAGCGATACAAATTAAAATACCTTAAGTTTAACCCACTCTTGAATTGTTAATTGTAAATATGATTTGGATTTTGTTGACTTTGTCTTATATTATACTCTATTTTAGAATTTGGAACATTTATGTGGGGTATTGAATCACTTATGCTAGCTTTTTTCAACTCTTTTCAATGTTGTTTCATTTGTATAGTGCCAATTCACGCATGTCATTTCAAGGCCCTTTACATGGTCAATTAAATCATACAGGCAGATTGGTTAAAAGGTTTTCCATCTAAGGAAACCCAGCAGATTGCATCGAGTCATTGAAATCCAGAATTCACTCCTTTAATCTAATAAATAATTTTTATTTTATATCTTAACATGGAATATAATGTTTGGATTGTGTAAAAAAAAAAAAAAAAACAGCATTGTGATTTATTACTTGAATCTGATTGGAAAACATTTTCTTAATAACTGTCAATTCTTTAAATTAAGCCCACACTAAATGTCTTTATTTTATAAATGACTGACATGTCTTAATTTCAGAGCATTACTGTCATGTTTATCATATTTATCATATCACCATTTATTTGAAACGGTGGTTTAGTTTCATAGTAATTCATTTTAACAATACATTTTATTCGTAGGGGAGTAGTTATAATATAAAAACAGACACAATGTTACAATACACAGTAAAAACAAGTACAAAATAGAATTTAAATAAGACATCAAAGTATAGGCTACTTTAAACAGATCAGTTTTGAGTTTGAATTTGAAATGTGATAATGAGTCTGTGTTATGGAGATCAGGTGGGAGTCAATTCCAGAGCTGGGAAGAAGAGTGTCTCCATGCTCTGCTTCCCATAGAAGCAAGATGGGTGATGAATAGAAGAAGAGGATCTGAGGGTGTGGCCAGGTGCAGCAATGTGGAGGAGGTCCGAAAGATATGGAGGGGCGAAGTTGTGGACAACTTTGAAGGTAAGGAGAAGTATTTTGTAGTTAAACTCTTGTAGAACAGGTGGGATATGATGGATTAAGTGTGATGATATGGACGGCTGAGTTTTGAACTATTTGTAATTTATGAAGGGCTCTCCATTATTTATTGTATTGTTGAATTAAAAATGTGTGTGTCTGATTTCTGTTTTAGTTTTTTGCTTCTATATTGCTGTGGTTCTAGTTACCTAGTCAAGAGTGTGCATTACCCATTGTTTTTATGATCATTCTGTTTTAAAGCAATAAATAAAGTAAAAAATAAAATTTGCTTAAAGCTGAGGTCAGGCATTAGCCTCTCACTTTCATTGGCTGTCTGTGACATGTGTTTGCAGCATACACAACCTGACTGAACCACGTCTAACTCAGAAAATGTTAACAATTTTGTCCGACTCAAATTGGTTCTCCTCACACACTTTACACGCCCTCTCAGACTACCAGATTTACTAATAGGAACTAATGAGGACTTATGAAGACTTTTCCTGACTGGGAATCCGAGGTAAAACCGTGCAAATCCAGCTTTAGACATTTGAAAAATGTTAGATGATAAAGAGAAAACGCCAAAGGACACATTCAGATTAAAATAAGGTTGATGGTGATTACATCTTCATTAGGTGACAGGCGCACTTGTACTGGAAAGTGCATTTAAATTACTCCAAGACCTCAGAGACAGCAACACTTTTAGAAATTGCTGCAAATGAAAAAAAAAATGCAAAGACTGTACCACTGTTTCAACTGTATGTGGTTCACTAGCCACGTTATCAAGCATACATGTTCAATCACAATGATTTCATTTCTGATTCAATTCAATTCTTATTTAAATCTGAATCAACCATAGCAGCAACTTAAAGTATTTATCTACACGTGATATATATCTTGTATATGAAGAAAATGGCATATTGTTATACAAACATTAAAGCTTCATCCTAAGAGTAATTTAGGGGGTTGACCTACTTTTAAAGCTGGATAAAAATAGGCACTGTTCTGCTCATTCTGGTACCGGTATGGAAGGGCTAAACAGGTCAAACTACAAACATGTTGAAATTTTCCCACCAAACCGTCTCTTAAGTCTCACATTCAAAGAGAGAAACCACCAGGAGTAATTGAGAAAGATGGCAGTAAGATCATGAGGGACTTTCAGATCCAGATTTATGAACAGGCAATGTCATGGTTGTTGTACTGAACATAAGAATTTATAGCTTGTGGAATACAAGGAGAGGCAAACAACACAAGCAGATAAATGTTGCAACAGAGAACAAGGTAGTAACAGACCATCAGGTAGTGCAACAGAAGAAATCTGCAGAGGATGAAGATAAGCAAGGAACTTAAATAGAGGGAGAAAGAGGTGAGAGATATGAGTGTAATTTACATGCACAGGTGGACTGGATGAGCCTAATAGATTGAGTGTGAATGATCTGGGAAGAAGAGATACCAGGCTATACAGTGGCGCAGTTGGTAGCATTGCTGCCTTGGTTTCAAACCCCATTCAGACATTAGAAATGTTCTCCCTGTGCATGCATGCATACATGGGATCTCTCTGGGTACTTTGGCTTCCTCTCACAGACCAACATCATGACTGGTTGATTAATTGGTCTCTTTAAATTGGTTGTATACCCTCTGTGTTGGCCTGTGACAGACTGGCAACCTCCCCAGGGTGTATCTGGCCTCTCGCCCAATGACTGCTTGAGTACCCTTGTTAATAACTGACATTAGGGTAATATGGAAGTCAAAAATAATAGCAAATGTAACACATGTTTCAGGTCATTATTGCATTGAAATACAAAAGTACACATTTGGCAACAATATTTCTCAACCTAACTGAATATGCTACCACAAGAGCATATATTCATTTGTTTGAATATAGATTTTAACAAATCGTTGGAAATCAGACTAAACATGAAAATTATTTAAAATGGGTCCCAATTTCCATGAATAAAACATGGATTTTGTGTGGGCTAAGACATTTGTAATACTTCTTACATTAAATACCTATTGTAAATTCTCTACATATGCCAACATTTCAAGGTCACAAAGATGGCTTACTCACAAACACAAATGAACAAAAAGATTTAAGAACAATGATATTTTAATTATAAGTTTTAGGATGACACATTTGTAGATTTACTGTACCTCTATATTAGGGATGAGATGGATTTATTGTATGTCCAAGGATGCCACAGCCACATCTGAGTCCCCTGGTTTGTCTGCAGAAGCAATTTGTCTTCTGCTAAAACAGCCACAGTATAGAAGGATCAATAGGGACTATCAAACGCGTTCAATCAGACCTTTGTGCTGCTCAAGGCAACCATTAGTCAGCATTACTTTTGTCTGAACATGTTATTCTTCTCTAGTCATTAAGTATGGATCTGTTACTTGTATAGCCTTAGATGTTGTTGTTGTTTTTTAACTCCTGCAGTGTTTTGTTGAGACCGAAAACAGTAAGCAGACTGCAAGAACAGTACCAATTATCAGGGGTTTAATAGGGCATTGGGTAGAAACTTAACAAACATGAAGAAGAAACAAATATGTAGGATAAAAAGCTGTTCGTTTCAGGTGCCAGCGTAGAAAAAGTATTTTTTCAATAGGACAATATCGAAGAGATACATAATATATTTGTGATTACAGGATAATCCCTTTGTCACGAGTGAATAAAAATTAAGGCATGTGTTCTGCGAAATTTCTTTTGAAACAAGCAAGTTACGCACAATGGTGTTTTCCAATGTAAATATCATTGAAGTGTAAAGAAATGTGGATAATTACCCTTAAGTCTATAAAGAAAAGGTTTGAAAGCAAAGGAAATGCAGAAGGAAGTAACTTCAAGTTTCTTTCCACCATGTCTTTCTTACAAAATTGGTATGTTTTCAAAGATGTTGCTAACAGTTTGTCTTGTTTCATTTGTTTTGAACCCAAAAATAGTAGCTATATCACTGTCTCCTTATCATAGATCAGTGTAACATAATTTCTTGTAATGTTTCCCAATACCTGTTCCCTTTGTTCAAAGAGGTAATGACACAAGCAAAGTTTGACCTATATGAAAAAATGTCCTTCGTTTTGTGTTTCAAGATTTGTTCAGTCCATGCACAGGTGTTCTCTCTGAATTAAAGTTGCATGACCACGAAGAAGGGTCTGACCCACAGACTCCACTCCCTACCTGCCTTTGTGACCAATCAGTCTCACCCACTTGTTCCACCTCACTTTACTACATCAATTCACTGTAATTTTGTCACACCATATATACTGTATAAAACATATGCACTGTATGGTGATTGCCCTCTTCAGGAAGTTGTATGTTCTTTAGTATGTGCAATGGGCTGATGGGAGAGGAGGTCGTGTACAACAAAATCTGGGTTTTCATTGAATTCTCCAATGCGGAGAAGCAATCTGGTGATCTGAGTCACATCTACAAACAAGCAGAGGTAAATTCAACTCTACATTCAGAATTCATCTACACTTTGCAGTTTTCACACTGGTGTAACTGAAGTTTCCTATAGTACATTTTTTGAATTAGCCATTGATTTCCACATTGACTACCTGATCAGTCAGTAACTTAGGGGGAACAGATGGACCAACCCACTACAGGTGAAAACCCTCAAAAATAATCCCTACAACTCTGATTTTCAACACTGACTCACATAAGCTCTGTGAAATGTCCAGGTGTGAACAAAACATTGATTCATCGTTAGTCTTGAAGTGTGACATTGCAATCAACCCCCTTTCGTCTCCCACAAACATCACAGCTTTAGACAGCAAACCTCTCCCACAAATCAACCGCTAGACTATTTCACTTGAATTAGTGAAATTGTCTGCTGACAATAAAATTGTCTGCCGATGATAAAGTTTACCCACCTGATTTCATCCATGTTCCAGGTAAATATAATGACCCGAAACAAGTATTCAGTAAGAATAAAGGCCTTTCCTTGCCAACCCACAGATGACGTGACTGTGCTATAAATCTTCTCCATGGATTGTCTCTTCCCACAAGCCAACTTTCAAACATGTTAAACCAGAAAGTTAATCAATGAAAACATACATCATTAAATCCTTAGCTGCCGACATCATTCATCTTTGTCCCTGGGTGCTAGATTCTTTATTCTGTCGAACATAGATGGATCTCTTCAGCTCTGTATCAATAATTTAAGATTAAACCAGATCACAGTTGAGAACAAATACCCACTCCCTATCATTTCATCCATCTTTTAAACCCCATCATTGTGCAACCATCTTAATGAAATTTGACATCCACAATGCTTATCATTGTGTATATATACACCAAGGAGATGAGTGGAATTGCTTTGAAAATCTGGTCAAGCCATTTGGTCTGGCATCTTTGAAGTTTTGGTTAATGAAGTCCTTTGTAATGTCTAAACCTCTTCATTTTGTCTAGTTAGACAACAGCCTTATCTTCTCTAAAACACTCAAAGATTACAAAAATATGTCCACCTTAATCTGCAAGATCTTGGGCCATCTCATTGGAAAAGACTGACAGAATAAAGCTAACGTCAGAAACCAAGGTTTTATAAGAAAGAGAACCGCTGACCAGCTTCTTCTCTCTGCTTCTGGTTCCACCCAGAATAAAGCAGAGAACTTCAACTGATGAGAGCTGAATTCCAGACTTGTGGGCAAGCATTCATTCTCACTTACCTTCAGCCTTCAGAGGAACCTAGGATACTTGCAAGATTTAAATTTTTGTGCATCTAGCATATCTCCCTGTCCCGTTTTAGTTTTGAAGAAGGAGCTCAAAAGAAAGCTTCCATCCAGAAATTGTTATGATTTTGGCCCGGCTGTCATCTCCCTCATTCTCCTCCTGTTCCTTGTTATCATAACGATCTGCTGCACCAGTTATCCTCTTCCCACTGCAGCACGTTTAATCTGATTTATTTCACCTGCAGTTCTCTCTTTATATACTTATTTTCCGCAGTCAGCCAGCACCAGACTATTGAAAATTTTTCAATGAGTAGATGTCCAGTGTTTGTTTCCTGTCTACCTGTTTTGACCTGTTTCCTGCTTTCTCTGATTTCCCTGCTTCATCTTGCCTTTGTTTGGTATTCTCGTTGGTTTCTATTCCTGGACATCTACCTGGACAATTTACCTTGACCACAACTCTTGACAAGCCCTTTAAATTTGCCAGCAGGACTGCACTGTCTTTGTTTACAGACCGGACTTTATTAAAAAATTAAACCGGATGATGATGCAGCGAGTTATGGGACATACAAAAATTTAAACTAAAAATAATTGTAGTGAATAAATAAAGATTAATAACATCCAGTCATTTGCTGAAGAGATGACAACCTGAATTAATTTCAAAAGAATGTTTTATTCATTTAGTTATTCATTTTTGCTTTTTGATAATTTCCTGATTTGCTACAAATAAGCTGAAAATAGATTTGCAGTCAGTCTACAGGAGCTAAGAGACACAGTTTGCTGATTTGCTTCACCACAAAATTGAGTTTGTAAAAAGAAGGGAAATTAAGTTATACAAACAACTGAGTTGAAGAAATGAAAGCACAGTGTGGAGTTCCTAATACACAATCACAAGGTGGAGAACAAAACCACTGAGATGTGTAATTAACCCGACATTTCCAATCTAAATAAAACATGGAGTGCAAGAATATGTTGTCCTTTGAAAAAAAAAATGCTTTTGGGGACATGGAGTTGGAGTGGACCATATTCAGGACTTCCACTGTCGATGCAGCTTCCAGGAGATGTGGCCTGAAGATAATCAGTTCTTCTTTCAGTATAAGGAATTGCTGCAAAGTCAACAAAACAATGCAGGTGAATGTCCACCGTGGCCATGCACTATTTCTGTTGTAAGTCTCAATCTGCTGGGTTTCCTTAGACAGAAAAATTTTTTGACCAATCTGTCTGTGTGATTTAATTTAATTGACTTTGTAAAGTACCTTGAGAGGAGGTGTTGTTGAGAGGAGGTGTTGTTGACTGGTGCTATGCAAATAAAATGTAATTGAATTGAATAGAATTGTCACTGTGGCAACCAGAGGACTCACTGGTGTACACCAATGGTAATGGAAGCTTTGATAATTGCTTGTCCTTGAGGTCTCCCAAAGCAGCTGACATGTCCTGGTTGTCAAAAGGACTGCAGTGTCATTGGGTATGGAAACAAATACGTGGGCTTAGGAGGAATTTGGAGAGGCTATGGAGAAAGAATTTTGGTTGGCCTCGAGCAAGTTGAGGAAAACCATTCCAAGTCTCCAAAAGGGGAAACAAGGAACATCCCCAGCTGTGTATTTTTTGGGAGAGTCCAACTGATGATGGACTAAAGATATCATCATGCACATACCCAGAATCATGGAGGGGACAGAGAAACATGTGGACAAAGATATTCTGGTAAGTTTAGAACAAAATTACACTTTTTGACCAACATACAAAATGCTTAATGTGACCAAAATCTAACATTGCACATTACCCTGAACAGAAAATAACGCCAAAACGGACTGAAGATAATAAATTGACACAAACAAGGTTGTTTGTGTATGTGGTTAAAGTGTGATAAGTAGATTAATTCCAGGTATGATATGAATGCAGTGTCGTATTGTCCTAAATCCTGCAACGGCAGTAAATTTCACATTTTTAATTGATTTTAACCGCTACACTTTAAAGATAATGCAAATTACTGTATAGAAAAAGGAGGTGGCAGATCCTATGTGATTCCTAAATTTATATGAATATGAAATTTATATTGTTCATCCAAAATATAGTAGAATGCTTGTATAAACATACTTGTCCTTGTTTTATTGATTTAACAACACTGCACCATGTACACTGAATACATATAACATTTCCGGTTATTATATATGGTGTATGTAAAAAGAATCTTGTAAACTAGTCAAACATGGACTACTGGTAATAGGTGAATCACTTTGATCATAGTTCAGCAAAACTCAACTACCTCCTTATTTGGGTCTACACACACTTCTCACATGTACAGCCCACACAGTAAGACTATCCGTCTTATAAATCTTCACTCATTAATCATTTAGAGGAAGCAATTTGTGGAGCACCTGTCCCAAGCAGAAGGCCATTAGAGTTTTCGATAGAAGGAGCACAGTGAATCTAATGGCTTTTTAGTGGCTCTTATTGGAAGACATATTGGATTCTCTGCTATGTACTGTTTCTTGCTCTATGACAGCTGTACAGCAAGCAAATATTTCTCTTTTAAATTGTGTACTATTCAAAGAAAATTGTTTTTTTCAATCAGAGTTACATGACCCAAAATTTGATGTTCAGTTGTTTAATTGGCAAGTTCTTGAAGACTGCAGATTACCTTTTACAGCATCTCGTTAATTACGCCATGTCCCGTTTGCCTTTGAGTTCCTGTTTACTCGCAGAGGGTGTTTGAACACTATTTCCACAAAATACTACCAAGTCTTTCACACACTGACAATTGTTTCAGATTCAATGTAATGCGTATCAAACTTTTAAAATTAGGGTGTTCGTTTTCTTTATGGAACAAAGGCAAGATATTACTTGAAACAAAATTTCAGCACATTTTGTTGCCAGCACATGGATAGACAGTTTGCCTTCTATCACCTGAGAATAATTCCAGGATTAGAGTACTGATGTCCCAACGAGATCCAAAGAAACTCATCCATGCGTTTATCTTTAGCCGCATTGATTAATGTGTCTTCACTGTTCTACCCAAAACATCAATCAGACAAATGCAGCTGATCCAGAATGCTGCTACTCTCGTTCTAACTAAAATCAGGAAAAAAGAGCACATCACCCCAGTTCTAAAGTCCTTACACCGGTTCCCTGTAGCTCAAATAATTTAAACTTTAAAATACTTCTGTTAGTTTATAAATCGTTGAATGGCTTAGCACCAAAATACATGAAAGACCTGTTGTTGCCATATCAACCTTCCAGACCACTCAGATCTTCTGGTTCTGGTCTACTCTGCATACCCAGAACCAGAACCAAACATGGAGAAGCATTTTGCTTATATGCTCCACAAATCTGGAACAAACTTCCATAAAACTGCTAAACAGCCGAAATACTGAGTTCCTTTAAATGAAGACTGAAAACCCACCGGTTAAGAATTGCTTTTGACCCATATTAACAAGAACATTGACCAAGATATTTGTGGTATTTTGATGGTTTTCACTAGATACAATTTAATGTTTCTTACTTGTTTCACAACTAGTGATGAATGTTTTGATGTGTTTGATGTTTTTTTTTTTGTTTGCTTTTTTTTGCTTTCATGATGTAAAGCATTTTGAACCACCTTGTTGCTGAAATGTGTTATACAAATACATTTGACTTGACTTGAATTCCTAATTTGGCTGTTCCATTATTCCAAAACCTCATTTTGTCAATAGCTCAAAAAAAATTGCTTGCTATTTTCTACAAAAGGGATGGTAATTTTATTTATTTTTTGCTCCAGTTCTCATTACCAATTCTTATTTTCTTTTTACAGGATTCTGTTTCTGGGGACGTTGGCTGTCATTCTACCCATGCTGCAAAGCCAAGGGGAATCCCTATGGGACTGCTGTGTCCTTACGCCTGTATACGATGTACACTATCAGTCCGACCAAGGACAAGAACTATCAATATTAGTCTGTCATCTTATCTGATAGAGACGGGCACAGTGCTGAATCACCAAGCTCAGAATCAGCTCTACTTTTAATAATGCACTTCACATCACTGTCTTCGATGAATATAAATGGCCTTAACATTATCCAGTGTCTCAAAACTTTCTTTGACGCTACAGTAGAGAAAAATGGTTTTGGTATGGAAAAAAAAAATCAAGAAATACATGCCCTAAAAGTAATTTTAGATTTAGGGCCTGATGTCAATTGCTTCAACATCTTTTACATCATATTTTGTCAAACATGAGGTTACTCTTTGAACATTTTTTTTAGAAATATACTATACTGTTTATACACTTGGCACACTTTTTCTTCCTTGTAACAATATTTATTTGCAATAAATTATGAAGCCTGTGCATTTCCTTTAAATGGTGTGACATTTGTAAGGAAAATACATTTGTGGGTTGAGCAGCAGAGTTGAGTGTTTGGGTGAATAACATAAAACACCTGCCAAATCCTTTTTTGTCAATGCCAAACTGCCTATCGTGCTAATGACTGTCTGTTGGGCTGGGTCCTTCGAAGGACCCAGCCTACACAGCCTTAGGAGGTCCCAGCCATCGGAGGATGCTCCGGAGGATCCTCAACCGTTGGTAAATGGGACGGTCTAGCCTTTGGAGCACTTCCTGGTTGCGACACAACGTCATCATGTCTACCCCAAGCCCGGGAAAAACATCACCAGACGACAAAAAAAATGGATATGGAAATTTTTATTTTATTTATTTTTTTATGTACTTGTTATTGGAGGAGGAGAGTCGGTTTAGACGGCTTCGATGGCAGCAAAACCTGCAACGAATTTTACTCAGGCTGGGAGAGCGCAGTGGAGAGGTAACATTTACCTGCTATTATTTTCACCCACAGGGGCCTGCTAATGATCATAAAATACCAGTTATTAAACAAACGCTTGTCAGCAGATTGACGAATATGTTTAAATATAAAATTTTATATTTATTTGTAAGACTTGATACAAGCTTATGTTTGTAACTTTAGTAATTTAATTTGAATAGTTAAATGTGTACAAACCCTGTAAATAACTAACTTAAATCACTACTTTCACTATCACTAAAAAAGCGCGCAAAGCACGCGCAATTCTTATGGCAGGCGAGGCCACTAAGGATGGTAGCGGTGCATCCTCAGAATTCGGGGAAAAGGAGGACGCATTAGAAGGCTGCATTTTAAGCATCCTCAGAATTTTTGCCAAATGGGACAGCCTCCGCGCATCGTTGTGACGTCACTGGCCTTAAAATGCGTCCTTCGAAGGACGCAGCCTGCGAATTGAGACACAGCTTGCGAATTGAGAGACAGCTAATTTTTATGTTAAAAACAAGGGCGTGTGTGTGTGTGGGGGGGGGGGGGGGGGGCCGCAGGTGTAGAAGGGGGGCCCAAAAAGAATGTGTTGTCCCAGGCCCTAGCAAAGCTGTCAGCTGGCCTGACAGTTATGGTACCTGAACCTACTTTTGACTTAATCACATACAGGGCTAGCCTTAAAAATAAGAACAGTAGTATGACATAATCTGAATAGGTGTAAAACTGTAAAATGAATTATTCCACAAGTGTTCATATCAGGGGATGATAATAATGGCAATAAATAAAAGTGTACAGATGTACGACCCTAAGAAAAGACCTCCTGTCAAAGTAATAGACTCATTGGAGTTGCCAGACACCAAAAATAGATCTCAGAATTTTATCTGCCCCGGGTCTTTAAAGTTGGTGTCACTTCACTAATTTTGTAAAATGTATTTACTGTTTTAATACCTCATTAATCTGTTTTATAGAATTACACACAAAAGTTAACCAACACATATTTTACTGCTGTTGTTTTCCTGACTTTGATGTAGGGATGCATTGTTCAAACTGGAAACCATTAATTAAAAAAAGGCAAGGATTAGAATGGGATGAGTCTGCTACTGTATGCTCCTTTAAGTGACCTCTTCATTACTGAGTGAGTCAAGAGCTGACTAAGATTAATTGCAGGCATTATAGACCAGGAAGCTCAATGTTCTATTGCTGACCAACATGCTGCCCTTAACACAGGTCATTCATTATCCTTCATGAGATGTTCAGATCATTACCTCTAATTATGATAAACAACTGGTTATTGTACTTGTTCATGGTTATTGCTACAACAAACATATTGTTTTAGATAAAGAAAAACATAGCTTGATCATTGCAGAAACATCTATTGGTTTCCTTGATGTGAAACATGAACACGGAAACACATTATATATATATATATATATATATATATATATATATATATATATATATATATATATATATATATATGACTGTATGACTGCAGTGTACTAGTCAGGAACAGATGGATCTTAATCACCACTGCCACTTTATGAGGGATTGTAAATCTTTCCACAACACTCTTACATTTTATGACTTCCATTATACTACAGGTATGCTTTAGTTCACTCCGTGTCATTTCCCTGTGACATGCACCATATATACCAATGCTTTCCAATTCTGCTCCTTGAGGGACCTTGTAGTGGATGTTGTAGCTGTCACTACTCTAAAACAGTCACTCATCAATAGCTTGTCATCTTGTTCAGCAGAAGGTTATTAATCACCTATCAAATAAAATATGGTGCATTGAAAAAGATAAACAGATATACAGTATGTAGGCCAGAGAGCTCTGAGTACCAGGGCTGAGAAACACCGCTTATACATTTCTTAACCTCCAACCTCCTTATTGTCCCCATGTGGGTGGTTTTTCTTCCCATATCAGAGTTCTGTTAACTACTATATAGAATATTTGCTCATTATTTTGGATATTGCTGTTACTGTATCTATGGCTACAACTTTATGAAGTATTTAAAAATATGATGTGTAGAAAAGAAATAGAACTGTAAATAAATAAAATAGTCATACAGACATATGATTCCTAGGTTAAATGAACAGGCATATTGATAATGAGGTAAATAGTAAAAAAAAATATATATATATATTATTCACTCTCCCACCACTTCTCAGTTACAACAATTTCAATTGTTGGGGAAAGATTGTTGTCTCTATCTTTCCATGTGCTTCGCCTGTGCTTTTGTATCTACTGTTTTGTTGTTCCATTCAGTAGCTCTCCGGGTTAGTCTTGCTCTAATTCCTCATTTTGTAAGTTCTCATTCAACAGAGTTTTGATCCAACTGTGCCTGCCTCACTGCATGCAGGTCCCGACCACTACAAATATCATGGCAAACGATAACTCAGATAATGATCCAGATTGATTAAGCTGCAACACAGAAGGATTTGAGGTAAGTAACATGTGAATTGTATGAGTTTAGGATGAGAAGAGCTTGATTACCACTTCAAATGTTGGTAATCAAGCAATGGATAGAAGCTGATCTGATTCTTTTTGAAAGTGAGGTTGAAGAGTAGCTAACAGATGATTAAGCATCACTGCCACAGCAGCCCTTCTCAAGTGGATATACATCAGCTAAAGTGAGAGAGGAATGGAGAGAAGAGATAACAACAAACACAGTAGAATCTTAAAATGTACCTAATTATCCAATTTCAAACAGTTGATTTTCTACGTAGTCCCTTTAGACACATTTGCTAATTCCTTTAGTTAATAAGCCTTTCTTGCCTGAATTATTAATAGATCAATGTTTAGAATTGTAACAAAAAGGCACAAGATGCTAGATCTAAGATGACTGCATAAAAAGCAATAAGGCCCAAACAGACACTTTAAAATAAATTAAGAACCCTGATCCTAAATTGACCCAATCCCATTTTAAATATAATAAAACATTATTGTTCCTTCAAAGTAAAACATAATTCATTTGGTTAACTGGTTAACATTGGGTTTACATGAAACTTAAACACACCAAATACAATCCATAAAACTCAGATGCTGGATAATTATAGCAATGTCTCCACTTGTAAATAAATGATGGTTCCTTGGAGTTAGCCAGTCTCACGATGAAGTCATGATAAGTGTGGTAAGATAATGTTTTTCCCAAGCCTATAGCTAGAAGTCTATCCATCATGACATTACTGCTGTTATAGTAGTGCTTGCCCTTTTGCACAAGAACCACACATAAGTGGTGTCAGCTTGTGGTGGCTGCCTGACAATTTAGATGAGAAGATGGATGACAGGAAAAATCTGTAGATACAAAATGGCTTCAAAAAAGAAAATTGCCTCAAAGTCTGAAGATCTTTGAAAAAAGGAAACTGGAGACCTAATACAAACAGATTCAGAATCCTTCTTGGCTGGCAGTACATTGTAGACGTTCCTCTTAAGAGGAAAGTGATTTACACCATGGCCACACAGAGACAAGCTAATGTGTAACCGTAAAGGTATTTTTCATCATTTAGGCTGTGCATCCACATGGAGTTGGCATTTTGATAGAGACCGTAATAATAATGTTTGAAACCGGGTGGAAAATTTTCTAAACCTATTTGGTGTTTCTGTGCGTACACGTGAGCCATGTCTTTTGTTAGGCAATAATGTTGTGGCTCCATCCCTCTCAGGAACCTGCATGTGCCTCACTCTTCCACATAACAACAAACATGGCACCATTCTGTGTTTTTATTCAGATTAACATAAATAGGGGCTTTGTTTGTGTTTGAACCCCTGCCATGTTGCTATGTTTATTACACATAAGTTGTTTTTTTGCGTGTTTCTGTGGCAGTGTTACAGCACAACGAATTGGTCTGGTTATGAACATTTACCGTGTTCGTCTTGATGGGGATGTGGCCTGATTCACTGAATGAAACACTTTAGTTTCTAGCTTTGTGAAAGTATCTGTTCACCCTTTCAAATGCACTGTTGTGCAATTTTACCTGTTTGATTATGAAGGTTCTTAACAATTATAATTGGCAATTATAATTTGTAATATGTCATTCAAAATCAAAGGATAGCTACTGTGAAAATTGTTTCAAATGGCTGTGATGAAGGGCTATCAGCCTTTAATGACTAGCACTTGCAATTGACTTATTAATTAACAATTATTAACTTTATTTAACCAGAAAGAGGGGTGTCTAACCAGTTGTAAAACTGAGTTAGGCTTTCCCAGTAAATGTTAATAACCTCAATTACAGTTGAAATTGGAGTTATTAATATTACTCATTAAGCACAAGCAACTTGAAATTTCTTAGTATATTCAGTGGACTGTACCATTACCTTACCAACAAACAAAATTCAATACAGTCAACTGCTTTATGAAAATGCATCTTAGTAAATAGAATCCACACGTGCAATATAAACTCAGTATGAATGGAGCTTCTTTGAAGGCATTAGATGTTTGTCTGTGAACATTAAACACACAACTTTATATATATATATATATATATATATATATATATATATATATATATATATATATATATATATATATATATATATATAATCATATTAGTTAAAACTGCTATGATGTCCAGATGGTAAATATTCAAGCCAAATTTATATTTAAGCCTCACCCCTCTGGACTCACAACTCAGCCACTCCATCAAAAATCATGGAGCAACCTTTGACAACAACTTAAAATTCAATACACATTGATTTTGTAGTAAAGGGAACCTTTTTTCAGCTTTGCCTATTAGCTAAAGTTAAATCTTTTCTTAGTCGTTGTGATCTTGAAAAAAAATGTCTGGCGTTTCTCAACTCACGTTTGGAATATTGCAACGTCTTGTATAGTGGACTTAACCAAGCTTCTATACAACGTTTACAACTTGTGCTTGGATCCAGCTACTTACTTACAATCAGTTTTTATCTTCAGCTACCACTTTATACATTTCTTATTGATTAATACTGTATATAATTCAGTGATGGTATCAAGGTGTTGCTGTATTGTATCTGTAGTTCTATTGGTTATGCTGTTCTTTTTTTACATCACTCTTTGCAGATAATGAAGCAGACTGATGAAGTTTTGTCAATCTCTCTTCTGTCTCCTGTTTCTTTCGCCTTGTCTCCCTTTCCTTTTTCCTTCTCATTTCTCTCTCCTCTTCCACTTTCTCAATGTAGTGTCCACATAACATGAATTATTCCCTAGATAATATAACTAGTTACATATATAAATCAAGTAGAGCACTGTGGCAAAAGCGATAATGCTCCACTTGTGAGAACAAAGGGGAAAAAAATAATACAACTTGTGCAGAATGCCTCTGCTCAGTTTCTCACCAACACCTGCAAGTATGACTACATCACTCCTGTTCTTTATTCTCTTCATTGGCTCCTGGTTTAGATCAGAATGCAGTTCAAAGTCCTGTTTTATTTCAGTTCAATCTGTGGAGGAAAAAAAATTAAGCTCCTCTGTGTCCTCCCAGTGGTCCTACTGCCATTTACAGTAGCATACCACTCCTATTCAGAAACGACCAGAGCTCAGAGGAAAGTCTTAGTAGTGTCAATCACACTCATGTACATGCTGCTCACATGCCTTTCAGAAAGCCACATTTCTGCTTGACAAGTATGTATCTGGTTGATTTGTTTCATTTTTTTTTTTAGTAACTACACAACTAAAATAGCAATGGTTACAGTTTCACTGGTGATTGCTCAAATCTCATTTTACTCTGTAGCTTGTTGCTAAGGCTAACGGTTAGTCCTACTTACAAGCCTATGTGTTCTGTTCACAAAAGGCTTCGCTGTAGGGGTGTCATGTCTGATGTGTTTGTTGATGGAGAAAAGTAAAGAATAAACACACTTAAATTCAACTAACTACTAACTGAACTAACACAGGCAGAAAAACAAAGAACAGATAAAGGGATAAATTACTTAATCCAAAATGAACATCCTAGCTGTTTAAGAGAAACAAAATGAAAAGGACAGAATACATTGACTTATAAACAATACTAAAGAGGTGAAAACACAAACGGATAGAATGATCCCTGCTGCTTAAAAAATAATCAAAGACCTGGGGATTGTGACAGGGGAAGGAGCCCTGGAGGGAGGGCTGTAGTGCAGCAGAGAACAAGGGGGTGGAACCTGTAAGGTGTGCTTGTGCAAATTTTCAGGCTAAGTCTACAATTTTTTCAGAGCTCCCTATTGCAGCTTTAAAATAGTCCTCCTCATATAAAGTTGATTTATAAACCTCCATAATAATCAGAATTCTGATTGTTTATGTTCCTAACAGCATTTTGCTCTCAGACTGCATGTTTACTGGTGGGTCTTAGTTTCTAAAAATAAAAAGCAGATTTTTCATTTTTGAGCTCCTTTCCTGTAGAATCAACTCCCAGTTTTAGTCTGTGAGGCAGACACTCTGCTTACTTTTGAGTCTAGGCTTAAAACCTTCCTTTTTTATTAAGCCTATACAGTGAGAGTGGCTTGGGGTAGCTGCTATAAAGTTAGACTGCAGGAGGACATAATGACCACTTTCCCTCACTCTGCTACATTCTACCACTCTACTATGCTCCAATTTTGCATCATTGCTATCATTGCAACTTTTAAGTTTATGTTCGCTGTTTTTTTTTTGTTTGTTTGTTTGTTTTTCTTTTCTCTTCATAGAAGCTATATCGTATGTATGTATGTATGTATGTATGTATGTATGTATGTATGTATGTATGTATGTGCCAAGAACTTCATGGTATCTTCCACTTGATGATACACATGGCTGTTTAACCCTGTTTCTCTCCTAGACATAGCTATTGGCTGAGCGTTTACTGCAACTAACTGAATGTGCTCTCTTTCATCCTCTCAGAGCTTTTCCTCTCAGCTGTGTGTGTGGAGGCTCTAAAGATGTTAAACTGTTAAAAACAATCAATTATGTAATGTTTACTAAAAAGATCCTTTTAACCTAACAAACTTTTTGTATGTGTTAACTGGAAATTACATGTTGACATAAAGTCTACAACTGCCTTGGTTCATCTTTTTAGTGTTGGATGACATGTGGTGTGAATTGGCACTCAATTGAATCGTATGTGGGGCAAGTCTTTAAGATTGTTATTCACAGATAATCTACATACAGTCTTGCTAAATTTGAGATATTTTACAAATTACTGGCATAACCTCTGGTCTCTAGATATGTAAAGCTAATATAGACATATAGACATACTCTCCATAACTGACAGCTGTAATTGCGTTCATAAAAAGTATGAAGTCAGAGGTCCACCTTTACAAATGTTCATTTTTACCAATTATCTTCCTTATTGAATTTCACAATCAGGCACTCATTTCTGTTAGTCTAATAGATCCCCCCTCCCCCAGTGACTTTTAGAATACAGTCAAAAGTTATGGTAAAATACAAGTGGTATAATACTTTAGCAATGCACTGTACATTCATAATTATCTCAAAATTAAAGAATCTCAAACTTAAATGCTTTAAAGACTAAAATCACCATAATATATCTTTTTTAAAGTTTGTCTCAGGAATAAGATAATTTCTATTGTCATGCAGTTTTTCTTTTCTCTCAGTTGTTATTTCTCTCAGATCCCATATCAGTTGTGCAGCAATGTAAAACCATTTCAAGTTCCAGCTGGCAAATTGATCCATCTGAGAAATTGTTAATCAGACCTATGTCCACAGCTGCAGGCACCACTGGGAAATCACACCATTGTCCTCGCCAATGACATGAATGACTGCTCCCGAAGCCGCAGAGAGAACTTTAATCAGATGAAATGACAGAGAAGAAATGAAGGTGGCTGTGGAGCAAACTACAGTAATACAGCTTAAGAAAATTTATGACGTTGCTAATATTGTATACTCTACCCTGTGATTATAGTAAAGATTGCAACCAGTTGAGTGCATCTTAATGACTGAAGGTAGGTCTTTGGGGAGGCATGTGAAAAGTGTGCTTGCTTGTTTGAGTTCAATAACTGGTAAGCAAAAAAAGGGTATGACAAAGAAATGCTATATGCTTTGAAATGTACTTGTAAAGTGTCGTCAATCATGTGGAATAAATCATTTTGGAAAGGAAATGCCAAAGCAGAGGTCAGGCTATATGTAAAGGGTCCTGTTTCAGGAAGAATGACCGATCTACCCTGAGTAGTTGTACTTCACGCTGTCATCCTCAGCGTTTTCGGTTTCAGAACAGGTGATATTAATAAAGTAACTAAACTCGGCGTCCAGTCAACCCTGAGTTAACCTGATGCAAGAGCATGAAAGAAGCCCTCATCAATGGAACGCAGGTAACATGATTTACAATGGCAATGGCAGGAAATAAGAAGCCGCGAAGTGCACATTTCCAGTGAGTGGACTTAGAAATCTTTAATGAAGGCATAGAATATCAAGACATTAACAAAAAGAAACAATGCTGCTGTGGCTGAAAAAAGCAAGTTAATGGCAGAGAATTTGCTAAAAAAAAAAGTCAACGCATGAGTGATATGAGAGTTATTTGACAGAGAATTAAAGCTGTATTCTTACAATACATTCACAGCCCAACACTGTTAGGGCCTGTTAGTTCTATTATTAATATTGTTGGTCTCTGACTATGGAACACCTTTTAAACTTTACTATAATTAAGTGCAGGATAACATTCCTGAAAGCGCAACATAAGCTTCAGAGCTTTCTGAAACGGAAAAGGCAGGGTGTGCAGGAATGTAGCCTAGAAATGACTCTGGATTTCCACTAACTGAGCTTTCTAAAACAAGGATCAAAAATAATTTATTGTCACTGCATGTTACCATGATGACTTTTTTTCTGGGACATACTCCGGCTTAGGTTAGCAACAATAAACAACAAGCAATAAATAAACAATGGGTACACGTTCTTTTTTAAGAGATTAAAAAGAAGAATGGTGCCCAGATCTATTTTTGGTCTAAAACACATACGTATGTGAACAGAAATGGCTCACACTTCTGTGAAGCACTGTGGCGACATGTTTGTACAATTATGGGAAACCTTCCAGTCACTAAACCAACAAATTCCTCTGTGTACCAGGTCATGGTCAAGATGAACTGAAATACTTCACTTTTAGTTTAGAGACTTTATTTGGATAATAGGCAGTGTTTAATCTGTGATTTAAATCAATGTTTACTTATTTAGGAGTTGAAAAATAACCCATGATTTCTTTTCACGTGACAGAGTTTGTATCCCTGCATCGGGAGTGCAGGATCGGCAGAAGGCGCAGGCCCAGTCAAATTGTCTTATTTTTAACTAAACTATACGTGGAAGTAGAAGTTTTACTTGTGTTGAAAAATTAAAGAAGAGTGTCAACACCATTGTTCAGTTTGTGAGTTAAAACTGAAAATTATACTAAATATTTCTGCTGTGATTGTTTCAATACCGAGACTGCCTAATGAAATTCATGTCTGTTTAAACTTTATTCACAACATCAACACTCAAAATTGCACCTTCTCACAAGTAAGAGGCTCTGTGGTCGTTTCCAGATTTCTGACAAAAATACCGTTTGCTCTGATTGTTGCTCATCTCCAGAATTGCTGCAACCAAAACTCCACCTTCCTGACTACATTCCAGCTGTCTGCTTTATTCTTGTAAAACATGTTTTGTTTCCAGATAGACCCGCATGAATGGATCAAATAAAACAGACCTCAAATGTGACAAATAATCACAGAATAAAGTTACGACCAAAATCTTTCATAACTGATCACGTTCTCTGCTGCCCTGTTAACACTAACTGCAACAGGAATTACCGATGGCCACAAGCTGTGAAAGAAGCCAAAACAGCTCCACAGAAGGCATAGTTTAGACTGAGCTCTGAACAGCTCATATGCACCAATATGGGCTTTGTCATTTTTTTGCGTGAGGAATGGCATGTGTGCGGTCAGGGAAATGCACGTCTCACGGTCATTGCGAGAGAGTTGTGAGCCCTGTTGATGTGATTCCCACTCACTTAAAATGTGTCATGGTTTTTACTAATTTGACCCACATGCAGAACACATGCAGGAGACAGGAAAAAAGTTTAGGAAGTTTATTTGATTGGTTGAGTAATCAATTTGGAATCCAGAACCGGGAACACAGAACGGGTCTTCAAATGCACACATGAGAGGAGAGGTGGGGTTAATGAATGTGTTGATGGATCGTGGAATATTGGAGGTTAGCTTACTTGAGAGGTGATGGTAACCGCAAGGGAAGAATGAGTGGGGCCTGGGAGTCTGGTCCAGCTGGAGAAGGGTGAAACCGACCCGAGTGAGGTTTATATGATGAACGCGATGGAGGGTGAGCAGGGTTCGATCACAGATAAGTCCAAGGAAACAGGAGGTCACACGCCAGCAGCCAGGAGCTTCAGCCCAAGGAAACAATTTTAATTGGTGTGAGTTAACTCTGGAACCGAGAACCAAACTGGAGCATAATCCAGTACTCAGGAGTAACCTAGGAAGTCGGAACACACAAGAAAGATTATTCTAAGAGTCAGGAACGACGGGGAAGCTAAAGTCATACTACATTGGTTAACACTCAGGAGAAGAAATGCTGGCAGCAGGCTCCTAAAATACTTGTCTTCTGATGAGGCTTGATGGGTAACACCTCCCGCTTCCCCCAGACACCATGCTTGCTGACACCATCTAGACTTACCATCTACAGTTTTAAGTAGATCCTCTTGTGGTTTGATGTTTTGGGTGCTTCTAAACCATTCAATGCTTCAGTTGCTCTTCATTATCCTCTAATGGCGTACCGCGCACGTGATGTCACCATCTCATGAGCAACGCCCCTTGCCGCTAAGGTAGGACAAACGGTGTGAGAGCGCACGTAGCAACCAGCCATTACACATGCAACAGATACAACGATATGACCGACTTTTCAGCTGTTAAACTATCACAAGAGGATGTCCCAGACACCCAGTTTACTGGTAGAACTGTGGAACAACATACCAACATTCAGCTCAAACGATGGCTTGAGTGTCGAGGGCTTAGAAAGACTGGAAAACGGGCCGAGTTGATAGAACGGTAAGTCGATGTTTTTCTCCTGCTTGGCGTTCATGGCGTCATCGGCCGTTTTTTTCTGTTTGTAGTCACCGTCCAGGAATCAGTATAAATTGTCCGGCCCAACGAACAATTTAGTCCGGTCCGGTGGCCAAATGCATTATCATTATCCAACGGCTGTATCTCCTCGCTGCATCGACCGGTCTGCACCAGATTTGTTGTGAGTCATGGGGGAGCGCTGCCGAACGCGTTCGTGTGAATCGCCCGGTGGTCGGGCGGGAAACTGCTGGCCGGCCGGCACCGCAGCAGTGCAGGAACCCCGCAGGCTGGCTGGTACCGCAGCGGTGGCCAATAGGCCGGAGCGGAGCTTGGCTGCGAGGGCCGATCGACGCCGCTTGCTGCTTTAATATCCTTCCAATGTAATTCTCCAGACTTCCCATAGTATTTAATTTCACTGTTGGCCATTGATCCCTGCTGGATCCTCTTGTTACCATGCCCATTAATTCCTGTTTTACTTCCTTCTTTTTCGTTGCTCCTATTTTCTGCCCTTGCCCCCTGTCCTGTTCTCCTCTAAGTATTTTTGTAAGTTTTTACATTTTGTTTTTGTAATTAAATCTTCATCACACTCATCAAATGACACGGTCTGTTTTTTGGTTTTGCAAACATATTGATGCCTATTGTAATATTGTTTCCAATTTGACGCCATTTCCAAAGCGTGAGCTGATATGGCCTCTGTAGTGTTGATAATTGACCAGAGTATTTAAGTTATCTAACTAGCTAAGCTATTTAGCTGCTAATTAGCTAAGCCTACTAGCTGCCACGCAATTCAATTTGATTCAATTGGCTTTGACTGTTCTAGTTAAACTGTTTTACTGTTTTTAATGTTTTTTTTTTGTTTCTACATTCTATCCCTACTTGCTTTTATTCCTATATTTTAATCATGTTAAGCACTTTGCATTGTCTCTGTACTGAATTGTGCTATATAAATAAATTGGCCTTGCCTTGCCTTCAATTTTATTTATATAGCGGCAATTCGTGAAACATGTCATCTCGAGGCACTTTACAAAGTCAAATTAAATCATATTATACAGATTGGTCAAAAATTTCCTATATAAGGGAACCAGTTTATTGCTTCTGTCACAGCACGCACACAGAGTAGGATTTAAGAGAGTTTATTGCAGGTGGATGGTGGTGACATGAGGAACCAGAGTCTGTTACCAGTCGGAGGTGAAGGATGCAAGAGCTGGCTGGCAGGTACAGAGTCCATGACACTGAGGTATGGCAGTCCATGAAACAGAGGAGAGCCGGGCTGCTGCAGAACCAGGAACAAAACCGGAGACCAGGACGAAGATGGAGGAACAGGGATCAGCAGCGCAGCCAAATAAAAAAAACAAACTAGACGAGCCGGGAACCAAAGCGGGGGAACAGGAGCAGACAGGCATGATGGAGAGGGAACGAACATTACGAGCCAGCGACGAGGAAACAAACAAGGTGAGTTTATAAAGGGAGCCTGACAGGTGACAAAAATGAAGACTAATTAGTGTCCCGACAGGTGGGACTAATTGCTGATGGAGGGTGAGCTGAGTAAACTGCAAAAATGACAAGAAAAGAAACCAGACAAAACCTAAACCCTGACAGCTTCAAAGTCCCGACAAGCAGCATTCACTCCTGAAGAAGCGTGGAGCTACAGGGAGAGTTTTCTGCATTGTCCATGGCTTTGCAGCAATCCCTCATACTGAGCAAGCATGAAGCGACAGTGGAAAGAAAAACTCCCCATTAACGGGAAGGAAAAACCTCCAGCAGAACCAGGCTCAGTATGAACGGTCATCTGCCTCGACCGACTGGGGGTTAGAGAAGACAGAGCAGAGACACAACAAGACAGACAAAAAGCACAGAAGCACACGTTGATCCAGTAATCTGTTCTACATTAGATGGTAATAGCGGGTGAACTGTCTTCCTTGGATGATGTCACAGTTAACAGAACGTCAGACCAGGTGTACCTACTACTATGAAGAAAAAGAGAGAGAGAGAGAGAGCAAAAAGTTAAAAGCTGAAATGACAACAGTCAACAGACAGATGCACAAATGCAGTGATGGGTACAGCTAACCAAACAATTAGCTTCACAAACTCATATTCCTATGTTAGTAGCCACAGCTATAGAGGTGAGGCTGCCATACATCGGCACCACCAGGAACTCTGACCACCGTCAGCAGGCAATTCGAATGAAGCGTCTTTCCCAAGGACACAACCACTGAGACAGTCGGAGCAGGGGAATGAACCGGAAGCAATGATAAATACGGATATTTTATAAAGCTAACACTAGCCGCTACCCAATAACCGCCGCTGCCCGATAATCAACTGCTGTGACTTTATTTCTGCTCCTTTTTTTTACACATCATATTTCTGCACTGTTACAAAATACACTGTTTGTAATGGTTATTTCATATAATGTAAAAAAGTAAATACTTTTGCAATGCACTGTAATTCACATTGGCTGTATCTAATAATAAAATTTAGGAGCCAAAGTTAGGTCTTCGATAGCAATTGTATATGTTGAGATATATATGATATATGATATATGTTGTGCATTGTTCGTCAAACTTTAAATAGATCGGCAAGGATGAGAGCATTAGAACGCCGCAAGTGAAACTCTTCAGACTTCACTATTTTCATCTCTATTGTTGAGTGGCAATACTGAGTTTCTGTTGTTAAACTGACCACCAGCAACACATTAAAAATGTGTAAATCCTCTGATGGGTAATCAAATGCACTCATCACGATGCGTCACCACAGAGCCAACCACTGGAGTAAATAGCTTGGCCCTGGTAATACTCCTATGGGACAAGTAGAAGAGATAATAGACACTAAGAAAAATATCTTAAGTCTTAGAAAGTGATGTCCTTATATGTGTTCATGCATCCCACAGAGTCAGACGTGATCAAAAGCAGCTTACAGGTATTGTTGCTCTCTCAGCTGTTAAAGGTTGTATAAAGGGAAAGAAGGCAAGGCTGATGTCATCCCACATGCCTGCTTTGCTGAGTAAGCCTCGAGTATACCAAGGTATTTTATGTTGACATTTAAGCAAAGAGCAGAGTTTGAATATCAAATGTCTCAACACTGCTTTCTGGCATTAAAACAATTATTTGCAAAGGTTCCCTATCTAATGGCAAAATTTTGTTTGATTCTGATTTGCCTAAATTAGCTACATATTCAGAATTAAATTGTTTGGCCTTTTGACAGTGCAGACACAACTCTATTTACCATCGTTTGCATCTATTTTTGTAAGTAGTCTTTTGGAAGAGTCCTGAGTTACTACACTTTTTTATTTTAGTCCAACAGAGCCCACCTTTCTTCATTATTAGTCTTTTAAAGAAATAGTTCTCCAGGCTTTCTTAATTTATGCTGATGCATTACTGTGTTTAATTGGGTTATTTCCAACCGTTTTCTATATCTTCTTAATTCTCTCAGGGTCTCACTAGTGTTTCTCTTCAGCTGCCAATTTGAGAGAAACTATGTCCAGTTACATCCTAGACAGATTGGTATGTTATCACTGGGTAACAGAGATACCCGCCGGATAGGAAGACATGCATCCAAAAAAACACAATAACATCTAAGAACAATTTAGAATAGCTAATTTCTTGACAGAAATGTCAAGAAAAAAGGACCATAAGAAGCTTATAAAAATTGTCTCGCAAGCTATATGGAAGATCGCCAGACTGGTTTAAATTGGAGGCAACAGGACTTTTGATCAGTTCTTTCTGCCTGCAGTTTGCTGTTGCAATGACCTGGGTAACTGAGAATTTGCACAGGTACTATATGGCAAATAAAATAAAATGGGGTTGGGGGCTCTAGAATGCTAATGTTAGAAAGTTTGTCATGAAGACAGCAAAGATTAGACATCCACTAACAGATGGTTCCTTTCAGTTGCTGAATCTTGAAATTATGATGCAGCAAGCATAGCAAATTGAATTACTTAAAGTTGAATGAATCTACTTGGAATGTCAGTGCTCTCAGCCAAAGACTTCACACACATAGATTTGACATCAAGTGATGCACGTTATGTTTTTATGGCACTTAATCTATTGTGTTCTGTAAAACAGTTTATTTACACAGTGAAGTGAGTCACTGTGTATCATTTTTATGTTTGACAGATAAATGAGGATATATTACTTGTCAAAATAAAAGATGCTAAAATGAAATGAAAAGGATGCTAATCATTACAGTTCAACTGAAATCTCTGTGGTCCTGAAGAGCAACCCGATTGAAATACCATAGAACTTGCTTTGTACGTGTGTCCTTTGTATTCAAAGCTTAGACACTGCACTATAAATGGTCACAGTTATAAATGCATCCCAGCAATCATCAGCAACTAAATAGGTATGAGTGGTGAATAGGGCTATTTTGCTCTGAAAGTTGAAGCATTTTGAATTTACTGACAAAAAAAGAAAATACAGATGGATATATAATTTTTTTTGCAGTCAATACAGGTTAATTTGAAAGATTAACAGATTTAAAACCTGACTTTATAAATAAATGTGATCAATTTGCCCATGTTTTTGCTTTTAAAACAATTTAAGATTGCCTGTGTATTTTATTCCACTATAACTACATATGAAATTCAAATTCTGTGCAACTCAAAATTTTATTGCACAATGCGGTAAAATCTTTTTTTTTTTGTTTGTTTTTAAGCCTAGGTTTTAGCTTTTACCTTTAACAATTGCATTTTCAGAGGAGCCATTTCAGTATATTTATATGGCGCCTGTTTACAAAACCTTTTCTCCATTAATTTTACAACAAAGTTAATTTAATTCAATCACAGACAGATTCATACATCTGTCTGTGATACATACATCCTAAATTTATTCTAGCTTTCTTTTCAAACAATGCAGTCAAATTGAGTTTATTAAGAATTGAACTTGCCTGCAAAACTCCCCTTTAACAAGAAGACACCTCCAGCAGAACTAGGCTCCACGTGACAGGCCATCTGCCACAACCAACAGGAAAAAGAAATAAAATAAGCATTTCCAATTTTAGCTAAAGAACAAGAACAAGAAAATTAAATAAAGGAGTGGTTCTGTTTTTTTTTTCCTTTACAGGGCACACCATAAATTAAACTCTTGAATTAAAAATCAATAAACCAATTCAAGGCATTATGGGTGTACCCTTCAATGATTGCTATCCACCTATCATCTTTAACTGCTACTTCTAACAGAGGGTCCAGGTGAGCTGCATCCTAATGTCTCCAGACAGTTACTGCAAGGTAGGATACATCGTGTCTAGGTTGCTAGTCCATGGAAAAACTAAGGCTAAAGACTTCACACTTAAATACATCTAGTTTGGAAGCACAGTTTAAGCCTGCTTGATGGATCTCCTGGAGAAAACCCATAAAAAAGAAAAATGAAAAAAGAAAAAAGAAACGAGAGGAAAGTAAGGATTTGTACAGACCTCCCATGTTCCACGAGTCAATAAATATAAATGGCTACCCTTGCTCAGAAAAGTGATTATTTCCACATTGATCTGGATTATTTCCAGCCAGCTTCTTTGATATTATTATAGATCATTAAGTTTCTAGATAATAATGGTTCTGTGTTGGACTTCAGGTTACTTAATAGGATGCAAGAATATATATTTTTTAACTATTGCAATAATTCCTTAATTTGGTAGAACTAGACATAGCAGCAGCAGTATAGCTGGAATCTGTAAATTGAACCTAACACAAAATAATCCAAATAAACAACTATTAGAGGTCATTATCCTGCTGATATTTTGGCTGATTTATTTTCTATTTTTTCCATAACATTATGGAGGGTAATAAAATATTTGAAGTGTGCTTACAGGTGGGCCTCAATTTAACTGAAAATGTTGTGAATTAATTAATTAATCAAAAGCTTACAATTCTTACAATCATTATGATTAGGGTTTTTGTTCCAAATTATTTTAACCCATGATAGTATTTGTTGATGTAAACTTCTTATTTCAAACAAAAGAGAAAAAGAAGCATTTAGCAAATGATAATAATTTGATTATACACACTGGCCTTCAACAGGAAACGTTCAGTCTCAGTTAATGTAACTCAGGGACACAGTAAGAAAAACAATAACAGTACGTGTCTTCCTTTACATTTAATGTAAATTTTTGGTGTTAACCATAACCATAGTGCGCAACAAACCCAACCACAATTGAAAAGGAATTTATGTAAAAATGATTTTATCCACCCTTTAAAGAACAAAAAAAAAACCTTACCTTAGCCTTGTTTTGCTCTAGAAGAAAGTTGCTTTTGTTTTGGTCCAGCATATCAAGTGCACTGAGGCCCTCAACACCAAGTAAACAGTGGCTAGACAGCTGAGCAGTTAGCTGGTCATTGCCAATGGATTTGATGCAGAGTATTATTTGCTGACATGGAGTGTATATTTTGCAGTGACAGTAATTGGAAGTGGAAGCCTGCTGACAGAGGAGAAACATAGTCATGGCTCAAGGGCACATGAATGGCAAACCCCAAAATATCAACTGGTATAAGCACCAAAAAGAGATGTTACTTTGTGGAAGGTATAGACAGGGTTAGACTGACTACTTAGGGGAAGTTTTAAATAAGGTGAGATATTTTTTTTTCTTTCTGTATAAAGTTAGCTGTCCTTTTAGAGACATTTTTCATAGCAAATATATGAATGTTTATTTTTATTGTTGGATGATGATGTAAGAGTTTCACTCCACTCCTCTTTTGAAAGTTTGTCAGTGTGAAACTGTCCCAGAGGCATGCAACCTGGTTCTTTTTTAACATGGTAAACCAAGCCCTGAAGGCCTGTATACTGGACTAGGTTTTTCACATCTTGTGCTCACAAATATGTACCTGGATTTTCTGATAGAATATCTCAAGTACCTAACAAAAGTGACTACATCCCTCAGGGTTTTTAAAATGCTTCATTACATCTTTTCATTGTACAGTCCTGAGGATATGATGCTTTGATACAATGTAAAGTAGTCAGTGTACAGCTGTGAGTAAGTACACCCCAAAATAAAATAGTCTAAATTTTGTTTCCTGTCCACCATTGCTACATGCATGCTCGGTATGAGGGATTGCTGCTTGTCAAGACTCGATTTAATTTGTTGGGTTTCCATTAATCAGGAGTCACCAACATGGTGTCCACGGGCCATAAGGACCACATGTGATGCCCATAACCCTGTTTTAAAAACAGCACAACCAAACCCGAGCTGCATTTAAAACTTAATTTTATTCCATTACTCATCCTGTTTATTCAGACCGGCATTTATATAGATTTAAAAATGATAATATCTCTAATAAAGCTTGAAAAATGTTTATTTTACATAAAGTTAAGATGAACTCTGACTCTTCTAGTTCAAAGGTCAGTACTGGTAGCCCTTCATATGAAACAATGCCAATGAAGTAGGTCTCAGTTTCAAAGAGGTTGATGACCCCTGCCTTAAATAGTAAACTTTTTGACCAGTCTATTTGGAGGATTTGATTGAATTTGACTTTGTAAAGTGCCTTGAGATGATATGTGTTGAATTGGCACTACATAAATTTAATGTAATTGAATTGTTCAAAGTGATATTAATGTTTGTCCACCACTATTTTACAGAACTACTTCATCTTTCTTGAGCATGAAGTTCCCCAGAGCTTAATGGGTTGCCACTGGAAACCTCTTTTACTCCTCCATGACGACATCACAGAGCTGGTGGATGTTAGAGACCTTGTGCTCCACCATCTTCCATTTGAAGATGGCCCACAGATGCTTAAAATGTTTTAGGTTTGAAGACATGCTTGGCCAGTCCAATCCCGTTACCTTCAGGTTTTTTTTTTTTTTTTTAGCAAGGCAGCAGTTGTCTTGGATATGTGTTTGGGGTTATTATCATGTTGGAATACAATGTTTACAAAGATCTGTGGGGTGTACTCACTTTTGGGAGATACATTTATATACCATATTTACTTAGTTTACTCTAAAGCTCCACAATCTTGGGTGCCTATAGGATGAGGAAGGTCTTTTTTCATGTATCCAGCTCTATTTACAGTAAATTACAGATGATTCATCTGATTTACTACTCTGAACAGCATCTTCAGTCTCTCTCTCTCTCTCTCTCTCTGTCTCTCTCTCTCTCTGTCTCTCTCTCTCTCTCTCTCTCTCTCTCTCTATATATATATATATATATATATATATATATATATATATATATATATATATATATATATATAGCTTCTATAGGGTAGCTTCTGAGCTGCAGCACACTGACAACAGTTTTTGGCAGAAACAGCATCTCAGACATAATGTACTTTGAGTGTATTAATTTAATGCACCCATCTCCTTGCTGCTGCAAGCCAATGTTTATCAATTTGAAATACCTCCATAAATTTAACTGTGTCACAACTGTGATTCAAATATTTTACTCCCCAAGCTGAGTGAAAAATACAACAACTGAGATATAGCATTGTCTAGTTGTTTGGAAATATATAAATGGTTCAGTATTGAAATAGTTTCACCAAGCATCAATCTACAGTTGTTTTAATTTGTTTTTCATAATGTGCCTTGAAGGGAACAGTTAACAGAATCCCTTGCTCCTGCTGCATGCAGAGTTGTCTAACATTCATTAGGTCTGCAATGCAAGGTTTTTGCCAACTGCCAACATCACAATGACATAACTATTCATTGTGACTTTTCTGGTATTTTTTTTATGTAGCTCCTCTATGTGTATGAGAAGATTTGTTACGATATATATATATATATATATATATATATATATATATATATATATATATATATATATATATATATATATATATATATATATATATATATGTATGTATGTATGTATGTATGTATGTATGTATGTGTGTGTGTGTGTGTGTGTGTGTATATCCATAGAAACTTATTAATACATTTACTACTAACCATCCATCCATCCATTTTCTTACTCTCTTAACCCTCATGGGGTCGCGAGGGGGTGCTGGTGCCTATCTCCAGGAGTTCAATGGGCGAGAGGCAGGGTACACCCTGGACAGGTCGCCAGTCTGTCGCAGGCATTTACTACTACTGTTGGAAATTTACATTCAACTCAAACAAAATCTTACTTTTCATGGAATGCCATTTGTATCTCAATGAAGCATGTGAAAACAGTTATTTGGAGAAATGAGAAATCACAGTGTTAGTGTATTTTGACTGCCATTCTGACCTGCTGTGTTTGTTAAGTGCCGGATTCTTTGCGATTATAATCAGTCACCTCTGCCTCCCGCTGTCACGATGTTAGATTTATGGAAATGAGGCCATCATAATCCTGATCAGGTTGTGTCGGCTTACTGTGTGAATGGAGGTCTGTGACCCTATAGTAATTGCCTCTTGCAATCTTCTATGTCTTGCTTGACATACCAGAAAATCCAAGAATCCCTGTTATTTTTTAGTAGTGACCTTGACCAGGTCTCAAAGCTTTTGTGTTGGTCTCCTCAGAGCATGAGTGGAATTCAAATGGTAACTTACTAGAATTTCTCCTGAAGTTCTGGAAAAAAAAAAAAAAAAAAAAAAAAACGTTTGACAAATACATACTGGTAAAGACATTGTCTCTGTTTAGGAGGATATTTATTTTAAAACTAAAAAAACTAGGCATCAGTTACTATTTTCTTCGAGAGAGTATGAATATTGTTGGAGTGGGCACAACACTGTCTTCATGTAGTCTTAAAAATGTTTCATACTACCAAAGGGGATATAATCTTCCAATAGGATTAAATTACACAGTACCATTTTAAGAAACAGTAAGAGTAGCTATCTACCGGAATGTTGTAAGATGGAACCTTAACATTACAAGTCTAGACTTTTATGTTAAATATGAGTGTTGAGTCTTAAGCAACAGTTACACTATCATGCTATGGATGTTGGTGTATCAAAAAAAAAACACATTTCAAATGGATCTGAGATGCATTTTTGAGAGATATCAAGTACTGTCTTGTCTGTGAAGTAGATGTTTCACTTATTGTGTGCTCCTATTTTTCATGGTGTGTATATGATGGGGTGAGGGGTGTAAAATTCAAAGTTTCTACTGCATCAAGACAAGGTACTTTACTTTTGCCATTATACCACTGTCTTTATTTACTTATTGTACTTAATGGTGACATCTGTTAGTGACGGTTCAATGGTCTGTAAAACGTGTGAGTGCCCGAGACTAGTTAAACAAATTAACTGGAACTATGTTGATCTGTTGTTAGCTGAACCCACTTTAGGCATTCACCATGTCCAGGTGCGTGTGTCTTCAAATATGCAGCTGCATGGTGCAGTAAGAAACGATAAATGTGTAGTAAGAAATTATATTAATGGGAAATTGCTGTAACATTTATGTAGCACTTGCAAAAATCACAAAGCATGTGTGGTGTGCATGGCATCGCAAACTTGTTCTGCTCATGCCATAGAATATTTAAGACTTTTCAAAAAAACCTACAGCATCTTGGCTTAGCTGGTGATCATACTGCACACAGTACAGTATAAACTGCCTTGGGAAGGTGATGCCGGAATGTTGTTTATCTAAATCTACAAACGGTCCCACTGAAACATAAGGCAGATGTGCAGAAGTGTGGTGGGGACAGATTGCATTACATTATGCAGCAATAACTTTTCATATAACTCTAAATCCTATTAAAATTGTCATTTATTGCAGAAATACAATTAAAAGAAATTCAAAATGGCTCATGATTACTCACCAGTTTAAAGCCAAATTGATATAAATGTTACTCCTCTGAACCCTATTTTCCTTAAAGGAGCTATAAGTAAGATTTTTAGTTTAAATTAACCTAAATATTTCTAATTTATCACCTGGGATGAAAGTAACAACGTTGTTCTCCTTTCAAACCTAAAGGTACGGTCCGGAACTACTTCGGTACAGAGTGTAGCCCGTGTTTACTTCCTGGTTCCTCAGCCAATCTTATGAGATTTCCCAGGGTTCCCAACACTAAGCACAGTATTCTGTATTTTATCTTGGCAAAAGTGCAGCAGCCTGCAAACATGGAAGCCAGTAAGAAAAGCAGACCATAATACAATGGAGCAGAATACAATACCTATACAAAATCCTATACCTATCCTGTGTAAGTAGAACTTTACAACAGCACCACACCATTTAAAAGCGATATATTAGATTGTTGTGATTGGCAAGATGTTTTACTGAGTAGAGCTACCAGGTGTCAGTATTACTCCTTTAAACATAGCTTTTTAAACATAGTGATTTTTTTATTTATCTTTATCCTAAACAAATCTGTTCACATTAATATTTGCAAAAAAGGATATCCATTGCCAGTGAGGTTACTCATTTCTAATTACACCAGCTATAATTATTGCCAAACCAAGTTCCTTTACAACCAACTTTCACTTGAAAATGAAAACTACGGTGCCAGAGAACGGCTCCCCCTAAGCAATTTCACCTCCACCAACCACTGTGCAATATAGTTACACAGTGGTAAAATATACTCATTTGAATTTTATGTTGCATACCTTTTGTATATCTTGATTTTCTATTCTACTGTGTAATTATTCTACTTTATTGTGGTTTTACATTTTACCCAAACATTTCCACACATTAAACAAGCAGCTTTTAATCACAGTATACACTTGTACAATGACAATAAATGTAGTACTCTCTATTTCATTATATTCCATCCAAAAATAAGAGTGTGTTGCAACTTTTATCAGTTACAAGCTATATATAAATTTTCTTTTTCTGAGTAAAATTAGCAAAGGCAGCCATGGGTTTAGATGTAGATGCTGAGGTCCTTAAAACTCTATAATTGTTTAGTGTGCTGTTTGAGACATACAGACCCATTCACAAAATTAGAATGCTATTGAAAAGTTAATTTATTTCAGTAATTCAATTCACTCAGTGAAACAAGTTATTTAGAATAATTACACGGCAACTGATGTTTTACAGCCCTTATTTCTTTTAATTATGAGGATTTTCTGCTTACAACTAGTGAAAACACAACATTCAAAATTAGAATATTATTTCAGACAAATAAAAAAAATCATACAGAAATTTGTAAATAATGTTTAATACTTAAAGATAATGTTCAAAGGGTAGTGTTAATCTAACCAACGAGCCTCATCAGAACACATTCTAATATACTGAATATGACTGCACTTAAACCATCTATTTCTCATCTGTTTCTGTGACCTGTGAGCTCCAGTGGTGAGAGCTATTAAGAAATGTGCTCCTTGCCAGAACCGCTTTTCTGACCTCGGGTTGTTTTTTGGATTTCCTGCTGTCGCTTGCTTCCTAATGTGTTTGGGTCCTCATTTAAACTTCACAAATTATGACATGAATCCACTGAGTTACTATACGTTTTGTTGAAATTATCTTGCTAAATTTTGTATTGTCTATACAAAGAAGAGTTGCTGTGCAGATTAGCAAACCGAACATTTCTTTGATTGAAATATATAAAGCCTGTACTTATAAGTAAACCTTTTGAGATATATTGTTCTTCCTAATTTTACACTGATGATGTATGTACTGCTTAGGTCAAACCAACCCCATACATACTACCATTTAAATAAATATAAATAGAATAAGCTCATCATGTTTTGGCCTCTTAGATACATGGCTGTGTTGTATTAGGCCATCAGTACAAAAGTATCTCAAGTGTATCTAAATTACATGTGGGGTGGGGGGGGAGTCACTCAACTGTGACTCAATTACAAGAACATGACAAAGGAGCCATATGATCGCTTTTGCCTGGAATCCACATAGCAATCATATTTGCTACTTTTAAATTGAATTAGCGGACAGGGATCAGAGCAGGTAAAAGGCAGACTCAAGGGGGCTCTTTCCTCGTCAAGACTAATTGTGTCTCTGAGTGACACGAAGGCCTGAATAGAGAAAGCACTACAGTAATCAGATGCCTGTGTGCTTGTTCATCAGCCCAGAACCTTTCTGCACCATTGGCTCCCCTGTCTGTGCCTATGACAACCGAGGGGAACTGCAGAGCGCTGATTGCAGCATCAACCCTATAGCAAAGAAAATAGAGATATTTTAGGCTGCACTGGTCAACAAAGCCCAAACCATCCAAATGAAGCAATAGGTGATATCTGATGTTGAGACGATAGGAAATATAAACCAATATACAGAAGTGATTATTTTTCTCACTCCATTCAAACCATTTGTCATATATTCACATGTAATAAAGCACAGTTTCTCATTTTATGTCAAAGCAAAGTGGCACATGTGTCTTTATATTCGTGCTTTAGATGTGTTTTGTTATGATTCAAACTGTCCTTTTTTACTTTGAGATTGGCTGTTGATGCTGTTCTTTCTGCTTCATTGATTTGTACACAGCAGCTGAAGAGCCCAAAATGAACCCTTTCACATGGATACATACTGTACAATTCATGTAAACCCAGTGAACCAGAACACAACCAAACTAGTGCAGGGCTGAGACAGATCAACTCAGTTGGAAGCTTTGACTTGTTCCAGGCAGTTATTTATTTTACTGGAAGAAAGATCAGTTATTTCATAGTTGAAAAACAAATGCAGATGTTTCAAGGATCAGGGCCATCAGTAGCAAACACGTTCTCTTTAAATGTTTAAATCACATTTAAATCTAAGGGATTTGTTTCAGAAAGATGCAATACTGCCGGTGACGGTCCTGGAGAAAGACAGGATGCGTGAACTAAGCCAAAATTTATTGCATTTGCACAATATTCAGGAATAGGATTCATTTGTGACCTCCCTCTTCAGGATTTCTGCAAATCCACCTCAGCCTATTTTATATATATATATATATATATATATATATATATATATATATATATATATATATATATATATTTTTTTTTTTTCTATTTTGTATTTACAAATTTAATGTTACCTTTCCGGAGATAGGCACCAGTAACCCCTGCATGAGGGATTAAGCTGGTCAGAAAATGGATGGATGGATGGATGTTACCTTTCCTTTTGGTGTCAAAGAAAAAACTTTTTTATTTCATAAATTATGCTGCTTGAGTGGAAAAAACAAAATACCAAACTTATTTTGAATTTTGAGAACTGCAAAGAGTAAACCGTTACTGATATTTGAGTTATGAGAGAAATCATAGTACACATATAAAATTATTATTCTCTGTTTTTGTTGCTTTTATTCAATATGGTCTAAAGATTTTGAAAAGTAGGAGTAGCAAAAAAATAACAAGTACGAATCGTACAGTACATAGTTTGGGACAAAAGCAGAGTTTCCTAACTTGGCAGGAACATTTTCCTCGCAAGGGAGCTCTAAAAACTTTTTTTTTTTAAAGTAGTGATACTGTCTACAGTCATTCTTGTACCTGCTTTGTTTTCACTAAATGAACCAGGGCCACACCAGATTACCAGTGTAGAAAAGTTACTTTTGAAGCTGTCCCGAACCTTTGGGGGGGGGGGGGGTGGGGTAGCACCAGCCTAGACTTTTGCATCAGATGTCTATATTATGACATCAAAGATTGTTTGTGACTGCAGAACATCCGGCTGAAATCGCACTGATCTCACACAACTATGAGTGAATATGAAAGTATGTGAAGCCAAAAAAAATCATATACTACTATATTACAGTTATAACCTACCACAGGCTATGAATGACTTATAGTAGCTGTAGTATACTTCCTCCTTGTTTTATTAGGCTGAATCCTCTGCACAGTGGACACTCCTGCAGGCAGTACTGAGGAGGAGTGACCTAAGCATCAGCACATGTAATTTACTTGAATGGCTTAGTACCATCTGGGAATGAAAAAGCACACAGGAAATAGACAGGGTCATATAAAATATTCCAGAAAAAATATGTTTTTAAGGCAAAAGGCTCAGGGTAGTATAGACAAGCTATTCTGTGTATGTTGTACAGCACTTCTTATGTATATTCTAAAATGTAATCTTCTGCTCTGATAAAAGATGTTTAGGAAAATCACTTGCAGGTGAAACTTTTTCTGACCATATTTTTCCCCTTTGAGCAAATGTCAATCCTTTGTCATTTTGTCTTTCTCGTCTAACTGCAGCTGAAGTTGTTTTATTTTATTTTATTGTATTGGCTCTACATCAAGGTTTGGTGGAATAATGAGTCTTTATCTTCTGTTTGAATGTGTGACCAATATTGACTCTGTCTTAAAATGACATGAGAAGCGTATAGGCTCCAGCAAGGAATTTAGTACAGCGGTGCAGAGCACAGACCAAAAAATAAACCTTAGAGTTCAATTAAAGTATATGAGCCTGACATATGGATGTCAAGTCAAAGTGAATTGAATTGCCCGGTGTCTCCCAAATCAGAAGAGACTTGGCTGTCTGATGAATGATGACATTTATTTGATTTGGGAGATATTACAGTAGGTACTGTCAAGAGCTATAAATGAATATAGTGCTACAATCATATTTTACCAGAAGAGCAATACTTTTTTTCTGGAAGTGCACCAAATATGACAAAGATATAATAGACAGTCAGTCTCTCACAAAATACACATTGGTCAAGTAAAGGCTATAATGAAGTTCAACTGCCATAAAAATAAACTGGGTCATTTTTGTTGTTTGTTTGATCTGGATCATAACAGGCTTATTGGGACTTTATTCACCATCACTATGAGAACCTTCAAACTTTAGCACATACAAATCTTGTAAATATCAATCTACATCCCTGAACTCATATGTTCTTATCTTGCTGCAATAATTTGCCTCTGCATGGTAGTGCATTCTTTCGATATTCAATGGAAATTTTGTGAGTTCATGTGTTTGTTCACATTTTGAGGCACTGACCGGTGAAATTTACAGGGCTATGTTATAATTTTTCATAAACTGTGAAACGACACCATTTGTTATTCACTGTAAGGTGTGGCACAGTGGAACATTGATTATTTGAATAAATTTGACTCCAATCACAGCATTCCAAAACGGTAGCTGTAAAAGCTCCCAAATGTAACTGTCTGCACCGTCTTCATTTCCACCTATGCCTTGTTAGTCACTAATGTAGTCATTAGCCTACAATAATCCACCAACTATCCTGCAGAGAAAGCTCAAGCCTGAAACAATAATATATATATATATAAAAAAACTGTCAGTGGTCTTTGTAAGGCTGTCCAATCATTGCAGAATTTTACTATAGCAATTTTAGACTTTAACCCCATCAAGAATATAGTATATTGCAGTGGCTTTGACATTCTGGGTTGTAATAGTTTCAAATAATCCATCTTTCATTTCTCTTCTCTGATGGTTTTGAAAGAGCAAAGAAATGTGGCTGCTGGATCATGCAGACTGTAAACTCCCAAATCCCTTTAGATGAAAGTGTGACACAGGTCAGTGGGATTATTCCTCCTTACTGACAGATTGTATATAATTTCCAAGGCATATATAAATTATTGCAATAGGGAAAATTCATGCTGACTTTAAATACAATCAATAAAGTGCATACATCCTACACATGTGTGAAAATCTTAAAAATACATTGATTTTTATCGAGAGTTGTTGACCCCAAGATGCTTTTCTTTGCTACAGTTCTCCAACAGTGAGCCTTGAAGATTTTTCTTTAATCTTCTTCATCATCATTCCCATGGCAAGATCAGCCTGGGTTATTTTTTGTCTTTGTCTGTCACAGTTAAAGTTGTTTTAAACTTTTTTTTATTGATTTGATCTGTGTCTCTTCATAGGTGCACTCATAATTGCTAATTCAAAGTTCTTACAGACTGTGATCAACTTAAAGTAAATTGAACAAAAGGCTTCAGTTAAGTTTATTTTGTATAAATTGTTAGGAGTACCACCAATTGTGTAAAATATTTTAAAAGTTGATTGATTTTAATGAATGTACTTAAATCAAAATCATATGTCTAAGATTTTCCATGCTAAATTGTGCTGCTAGTAGAAAAGATTTATTTATTTCACAGCTTTTCTCACATACCCTTATGTGTAGGGTGTTGTAATTCTTGAATAGTTACTCGGTTGTGCTTGTCAATCTGGCTTCCTAATAAATTAGAATACTAAGGAAAACCAACACACTTGTGTTCAAAGTCCAAAATCATAACCACATGAATCACTGTTTTAGTAAGAAATTACATTTCAATTTGGCTCAATAGTTTATATGTAGGTGTAGTAGAGATGCACCGATCCAGTTTGTTCCAATCTGATACGATACCCACACCTGGGCTGAGCTTTTTGGGCGATACCGATCCAATACTACTATTGAATGAATAAATCGTACATCTTGCCATGTGAGTGAAGGCATCAGGCTTGACATAAACATTGTTAAAAAAAAGCTCTGCATGCTCTTTAGCATGGTGCTTTAGGGGGTGCTTATTTAAGTTTGCGGTGTTGAATTTACCAACTTTATCACCACCCCTCACAATTCTTTCGTTACAGATATTGCATGTTGCAGTCAGACTGTCAAGTCTGAAATGTTTCCAAATAGCAGACTTGGCTTGGTCAGGTGCTTGCTACATGATGCTCTGTGTTTGCTCATCACTAGCTGCTGAGCATCCTCTGCGTGATGACATAACCGGCGTTGCAAACATAGAATTGAAGTGATTAGATTGCTGATACTGTATAGCTATGTATGATATTAATAAAAAAAATAAATGACGGGATTGGAATGCTGGATTGGTGTCATTCATTCGATATCCGATCCAGCTAACTAATCAATATTGGACCTGATGCCCAATCCAGGTATCAGATCGGTGCATCTTTAAGGTGTAGAACAATATTGGAAAACAGAACAGCCATGCTTATTAAAAGGCTTGTGATAAAAATAATAATAGTGTTGGGGTTCAGTCATTAATATCAGTCATTATATGAAAGGATAGGTTGCCTTTTTTCAGGGACAAAGCCAGGAAATGTTGTACATGCTGGTTGTAATGTATTCCTCTCTGAAAATCTGAGTACAATGATTCCAATCATTCCAGACGTTCAGAAGAACATCCTACATTGATTGATTAAAAACAGATGATTAAAAGTGCATTTATTATTAATATTTATTTTATTATTTATTATTAATATTTTTTTCCCTATACATGCCCTTAACATTTGCCTTATGTGTAAAATGAGTTATCCTCTGTTTACTCCAGTTGCCTTTGTAAGCTCCATTAGTTGGTTCATGAGAGAGGGATTCTGGCAAATCCTGTGCACGTCAGTGTGATGCGCTGCACGTTCTCAGTCATCTGGCTACTTTATTGAGTCATCGCCCTAATCAATGTCAGTGAGAGAACAAGGGCTAACTTCAATATGTATAGCTTTCTTTCCTCCGAAGTCATTATGGCTCTAAACAAAAGACCTGTGCAGTCGCAGCAGCAGATGCTTTTTCCTGCACAACACTGGTGTCATTTCAACCTGGCCCCAGAGAGGGCAGACGTCTGCAAAAATCCTGGAATTTACGCTATGTTCCATTAGAGAAAGAAATTGTAGAAAAGTGCAGAAAAGTATTAACTGCTCAACTAAAATTATCCCAAATACTGTAAAATGGCAACTAAAACCAGAAAGACGCAAAGGGAAGTGGAAAATAACCATCCCAAAAGATCCAAAAATAGCTAAAAGACTTAGCTAACTATCAGCTTAAATGTGATCAAGGATGGTTGATCTATAGATATCTTTGAGGACTGTAACAGTTAGAAGACATTTATGTGAAGCAAATTCAAGAAAGGCAGAATGAAGAAGAGTTTACCGGCTGGCAATAGAATTTCAATACAAACTGCGTGACATTTTATGGACTTATGAAAGCAAGATTGTTGTTTTTGAGTCTAGGAGGCCGCAAACAGTTGAAGCATGGTCCTTCAGGCATTATGCTACTGGGATGTTTCTCATATTTTGATGTTAGGCAGCGATCATCCCTATCTCCAGACCTAATTTAACAGAAAACTTGTGGATTGACAAAAGATCCTGTTTCTGAGTCAAAACAAAGAAATGCAGAGGAATTATGCAGCATTGTGCTGTTATACTCTGCATCCATAATTAAAGTTGGTTGATTCTACGCAGCAGAGTGAGAGCTGAATTTTAAATTAGTTTTTAGTTTATACACCAAACGTTTTAGTTTGTAAAGAAAATACACAGTTTTTCTAACAACCTAATATTCATTTTCTCACTTTCTGTTGATTAAAAAACATGTAATACATTTTATACACATTTTGAATTGAAATATAAAAATCTGAGCTGGCAATGCATTAACCAGTGTTTTAAGAATTTTGAACTTTAAAAAAAAATGCTGTTTTTTGAACAATATTGTATGTACCAAGACAAATATATCTACTGACTAAACCTTTATAAGGAAATTGCAGTAAGTATATTCTTTTTCACCATTGGCATGAATTTAATTTAACTCATCATGGTGCACACTTTCAAACTCATAATACTGATCACAGGTGATAATAAAAACAGGGGAAACACATTTTGTTCTCCACAGCACTCACTAAGGAAGTAAAATTTAAGTTTATTGCTTCCAATAGACATGTGTAACCCCTTTGAAACAGTTTCAAGTACAGGCTGTAGATTGCATCAAATTATGCTGCTAAAGATTACTGTCACAACCCCTGCAGAACCCTTGTGGTTAGGTTGGGCATTTACCTTTCATATACACCACTGATGACATGGTCGGCTTTTTTCTAAACCTTCACTACCTGCTAACTTTCCTCTACTGTCCTTCACAGGTACACTGCCACCTTTTGCTTTGTAAATTATTTTGATCCTTTCACATATATCTTCCACGTTTGCACACCGTACACTACAAATTTTACTGACTTTATACTCCATATTACAAATTTCGATTATAACCTTAGTTTGTGTATATATTTCAGAACTCATACATGGTGTGTCTTTCTTTCTCTTGAAGCCTTTGAGCCAGTCTATAACATGAAACATCAACAACATCAAACAGTTCCATCACATTTGCAAATAGATGTATATACTTTACTTTTGTAATAACAGATGGAAGATTATACAAAATGTAATGAAATTGTATTTTTTAATTAATTTAACTGCCTGAGAGGGGGTAGGACAAAAGACAGAGTAAGTGATTGACAGCATAAAACCTTGTTTATCGTGAGGGTGCAGATGTGACTGTAGCTACACTGGAGGGCAGCCATTATTTTATGCTGGACAGGTAGCACGCTCCATTTCCTAACCTGTCAGAATGGACAAGCTAAACACCGGGCTGTTTGACATTGGGATTTTGCATTCATTCTCACTGACAACTGCAATCGAAAGAAGAACTAATGTGATGCCATTCCCCATGGGCCCCACTAGCATCTCGTGTGCAGTGCTTACAGTTATTTTCAGAGGAAAATCAGTGCTGTCTGTGATAATTTTTCAAGGAATGAAGTGCAAAAAGTGTCACATTTGACAACACCGCTCCAAGCAAAAGTTGTCCTCCCCTCTCATAGTTGGGAAAGAGAGTTTCCATTGAAGTTTGATTCTTTCACAGGCAGGATTAATCTTTATATGTTACATCAAACAAGATTTAGGACTGTGATAAATGCTATTAAACAACTAATGTTATAACTATTAGTTAAAATTAGACTTGTCTGAAGCAAGAAAGCCTCTTCCCTTTTTCCTCCAAAGTAACAAAGGTCAATATTTTCAAACACATACACTTTTAGTTTCATCAACCTACAAGATATATCTCTAACAATTAAGGTATTTGTCCCTGAGTGGATTTGAGTGGCCATTACTAGCTGTGTTTCCATCTAACTGACATGCGAAATTTGAGCAAACTTTTAAAACATCGCAAAAAAGAAAATGTGCATCAGATGTGTTTCCATTTACTGGTATTTAGCAAATTAACTAAAATATCCAAGAAGACGCCGGCAACAGAAGCAGCTGATCAGTCATGTGAAGTAAAGGTTCGCTACATCAGAACTGATACAACAAATGTGTTTCCATCTCCTCTTTAGCGCATTTACTGTTTTTTGAAAAAGTCAAACACCACCTCAAGCGATCATAAAAACTTTTTTTGCGAAATTTTGTGTGTTAATTTGAATTTTGCCTATTCCAACATCCTCTTCTAATGCAATACTTCAGTATGCGTACTAAAAACGTTGAGGGAAACGCAACTGCTGGCTTTTTCTATTGCTTTTGGAGAAAGTGGCCTTTCAGTCAATGTCATTTTGGCTCATTTCACAGTGGATAGTGACAGTCTCTTACCGACTTCAGCCATCATTTTAATAAAATCTTTTACTTTTGTCCTGGTTTTGGTACACACATTTTTGTATCTCCCTCTTGAATTGTATGATGGCTGTCCATAATGTTTATACCTGTAAGTAGTTGATTGAAAGACGGTAAAGGAGCAATAAGCAACAATGGATTATTTTAGATGGAACGAACAAAAAATAGTAATGTGAAGAACTTAAGGTATCTTTTTAGATAGAATTTGATGTCAGACACCATCTCTCTATGAAATCACCTCTCTGTGTTGTTCTCCAGTCTCTTGTTAACAAAGCCGGGCAAGCCGAGCATCTCCATCTGAATAGCTTCCATTCAGGGCTTAGACCCTCCCTGCTCATAAAAAACCACTGTCAGTGTAGGAGCAAAATGGCGGAGAGCATGCCCAGCAGCTCAAAATGTTTTCTTACTAACAGCACAGTATGACTTACTGACTTACTTAATCACTTGAGATGTTGCTCCGAAAGGTGATGCTGTGTTGCTGTGTATTTATCCTTTGCAAATATGTGCATATCAGGCAATGGGTGACAAGGGAAGGGAAGTGGCTGGGCTGGGTTGCTTGTGGAGTGGAGGTAGAGAGGCGTGGCTATCACACATCTTGCTTTGGTCTACAGAAGGTGCTCAACAACCCACCAAGTGGTGAAAGTTTTGTTTATTGCTCCTTTAATGCGTAACCTTTACACATCTGAAATGTGTACCCAGAGTTTTCTACCTAAAATTTTAACTGATTTCTTTCCTCATGATAAAATACAAGAACAGTGTGTTAGAGGTGATATTTGAAAAATATGTCCACTGGTTTGCCACCATTTAATTAAATGCTGTGAATTAATAAACAAAAAACATTACCAAGAAATGTCACCATCATCTGGGTTTTCCCAACATAGGAATGTCAGTGCATGCAAACTTCTGACTGAAGTAACTGTCACGATTTGTCTACGGATGAACTCAGAACCATACACACGGGACTAAAATTGAGAGTCTTTATTGCAAGGTTGATGATGGAGGTTTGATGAGGCCAGAGGAGCAGGTAACACAGAACCGGAGTGAAGGTGATGGCAGGAGCTGACGGCCCGGAGTAAAAAAGAGTCACGATTTTCTAGGCAGCCGGGAAAGCTCATTACTGCTCGGCTAGCAGGCCCCGTAGCCACAACAGGTTAGCAGTTTGTTGCAGACACCAGGGCACAGAGCTGAGCTTCTCCAGGGCGGCTAGTCAGGTTAGCAGAACTTAGGAGACACCAGGGCACAGAGCAGAGCTTCTCCAGGGCGGCTAGTCAGGTTAACAGAACTTAAACAAGAAAACAAATCTTTCCGAGGCAAAAAACGGGGACTGGTATGGAGAGGTGTGGAATGATGACGGGCCGGCAAGGAGTGACAGCAGAGTGAGGCTTAAGTAGGGAGGCTGGCAGGTGAAGTGAGTCTGGCTAATTAGTGGCTGGCAGGTGTGACTAACTGCAGAGGAGGTGAAGTGAAGATGACAGAAAATAACTAATGACAATGAAAACTAACAATAAATAAAGTCAAACCAAACCCACATGAGATGAAAAATAAAAACAACAGAAAAATAAAGTCGAACCAAAACTCAACCATGACAGTAACTACACTACAAGTCAAAAGTTTGGACTCATCTTTGCCATTAAATTGTCATATCCACTGAGCTGTGTGCAGATCTAGGCTATGTGGCTCTATGCTTTCTTTCTCTCTGCAGGGTGTGATTTGGCAGGTGGGGCTCTACAGGTGTTGTGCATCTATTCCTCATCAGTGGAGCTTTATAAGGAGCTAGAGCAAGGGGGAGGCATTTGCTTGTTAACTTTTCCTGTGTGGTAAACCTGACCTCAGTTCTAAATAAAACTTTCCTTGTTGCTGTTCTTACCTGCTCTGTTACATCCTTCCTTAGATGTCCAGTGACATCCCAGAATTCTCTGTTTCCTGTTTCAGCGCTCCTAGCAACATGACACAAATGGCCTTTCCTTATTTCTATGAATTTCTACATGGCAGATACTGTACATAGTGAGGACATAAAAACTGAGACTTAAAAGTATATAGAATCATGTATTAAACAAAATATAGTGAAATAACTCAAAACATCTTGTATATTTTTGCACCCCCTTCCTAACTGTGGTTTCAACTTCATGTATGTAATTACCTTAGAAAATGTGATAATAATTCAGATGAAAGGACACATGTTTTGAACACCAGAACACAAAAAACTAGGGATAGAATTTGTGAAATTTATATATTACAAAGCATGTAAAGGAGTAAAATTAGTTTGAAAGTTTTGCTAAAAAAGGTCAGTGCCATAGCCACTGTGACAATATTCAACACAGAGAATTGATAATGTAATCCTAAAAGCACAATAGGTTATTCATGCTCAAGTTGATTGGAATTTCTTTGCATTTATTTGTCTGTATTGGCACATATTATGTTGTACTGTTCTTTGAATAGTGAAGTGGTTTTCAAAGGCCAGATGATGGCAGTGCTGTACACTTTCAGGCAAAGAGAGTGTCAACAAGATAATGAACTTGTGTGGGCATAAACAGGGCGAAGGTGCCACAGAGGTCGGGGAGTTTGTATTGCAATTGGCGGGTTGCCAGTTCAATCCCCTGCACTGACTGTCTCTGTCGTTGTGTCCTTGGGCAAGACACTTTGCCTGCTGGCGGTGGTCAGAGGACCCAGTCGTTGTATGGCAGACTCACCTCTGTCAGCTGTAGCAACTAACATAACTCACCACCATCAGGGGGTGAATGACTAAAACTGTAGTGTAAAGTGCTTTGGAGGTCGTCAGGACTAGTTAAAGCGCTACACAAGTACAAACCCTTTGGTTTGGTAGCCGCTCTGTGTTGAATTGGCACGTGAAAGTGTTTTTTCTATTATTTTCTGGCTTAAACACTACACCATTCAAGTGCTGTGTCTATATATATATATATATATATATATATATATATATATATATATATATATATATATATATATATATGTATGTATGTATGTATGTATGTATGTATGTATATATATATATATATTAGGGCTGGGCAAGTTAACGCATTAATTTCGCGTTAACTCATTAGACTATTAACGGCGATATTTTCTTTAACGCGCGTTAACGCATGTTGCTCACATGCTTTTATTTTGTGAAGGTCTGTTGCTGCGGTGTAGGGGTTTGAATCAGAACAGTAGGTGGCGATAATGCGCCAATAACCTCGCTGTCAGCCCTGCTTCGGATTCAGAGTAAGAAAGGTGCTGGCCGGAAAAAAACAAAGCCGACATGCGAAAGGCGGGGTTTCCCGAGGCGGTGAGTTGGCGAACGGAACAAGTTTTGTGTGGAGCGGAGCGGGGGGGTCTGCTTAGACGCCGTCGGTGAAGTCGCTTCTCGCTTCAAAGTATCCATGTATTTTTGCCTGTTTTTCCCCTGCCATTCACTATATGCACGCGAGAAAGCAACAACAAAAAAACGCGTCAAATAAACGGAAGCATATCGAGTTAGCAAGCATTTCAGTTTAAAGTTCTTCCAGCATCGAATATGACAGAAACAAGTTAGTTGTAACCACTGCCAAGTTAAACTTTGGTATTGAACATAAAATGGTAATGCTGCTCCCTGCAGTTACCTCAGAAATTGCCTGTTTTTGGTAGATTTTTTTCCCCATAAAGAGAATTCCTTGTCAGTGGCAATAAGCTTTGATTTATTATTATTGCTATTTTTTGTTTTACATGTTTAAGTTGAGCTTTACACTAAATATGTGTTACTGATAAGTGCTACAAATGTTACAACACTTTTGTTCATATGGCAGCAGAACATTCAAATAAAAGTGCTCTTTACACTACTTTTGAATTCATTCTTGGAGTTTGTAAATACAATGCGATTAATCGCGATTAAATATTTTAATCGTTGCCCAGCCCTTATATATATATATATATATATATATATATATATATATATATATATATATATATATATATATATATATATATATATAGTGTGGCAGATGGTCTGGTCACACATGTTATGGATAGCAATATAACCCACAAGCTATATTTTGTGGATATTGTCTGCTTTATATATTTAATGTATTACACTAAAAGGTACTTTTAACTAAATATATTTGTTGCATTGCCCAATATCCTTTACCCCCTTCAGTTCTTTGTACCATTTCTAAAGGCTGTTTTTATAAATACAATTTTAACTTGAGGTATATGTGGTACCTTTAATAATTATTGGCAGGTTTAAAGATGTCTAAAAACATTTTTAAATAAACTGCTGCTATTGATGCCTCATAGTTGCAAGTACCCATACTGTGCTGCAGCTGTCTAACAGTGATCCATTATCTTTCTTCTTGCTATATAAATATTAACAAATATCCATTGTACTGAATGTGGTGTTCTATTAAATTAACAGTTTTGAAGAGGGGACAAAAGAAACAAAACTTTGTGGCATCCAATAGTTATGTGTCCAAAGAATAGGGCTTTGTAGATTACTGAAGACATGTTTGAAGGCACTCTATGTAAGTGAAAAAGTAAACATTACTTGTAAAAGTGTCTCAGTCACATTTATTTTACAGAAACCATTTGGAGACATCAGTTTTTATTGATTTAGTTAAAAAACAACTTTTTTTCTAAAGTTTAACTTTTATGCTGGTCTTCATCAGAAGTACTAATTATGTACTGTATGTGGGACGCTGTGTCTAACCTAGATCGAGAGGTTAGATATTAGCTTCGCATAGAACGTTTCAGAAAAATAAAAACAGTTCAATCAGACCTATATTTGCAGTTCTCTTTCTGTACATTCACTTTAAGGTTTTGTTGATCAACAAAATATTTTAACATGTGAAGGACCAGCTTTTGGGCTTTCCTTTAAGTGAGTTTACTTTTTTAAAGAACAATGCAATCACAAAACAATGATACCCCTGCCTGATTCCAGGCAAAAAACAAAACAAGGGAACCAGTGGTGAACCACTGGTAAGCCCATGTTTCTTTTTAAATTCAAATTCCTCCTGGTCTAAAAATACATCATGCTTTTACTGCACGTTCTGAATGAAGTATTATTGTACTTTTTATGACAAAATGTAATCGGTAGGAAACTTGCTTTTCTCTGTGTGAGAAGATGGATATGTAGTATGAGAGTGTGTGAAAAGTGTGAATTGCCTGAGTCTCACTCTCAGTGCTTGACATGAGAGCCCTGTCGTTTCTCCACTCTGCAGAGAGGATTGACTTTTAATATTTACAAAACAAAACTAGAAATCTCTTCCATCTGCTTACTTGGGTAGGCAACTCATTTTGGAAGGGCTCCCACTTGTAAGACTGGGAAATACAAAGTTATGCCCAAAAAAATTTCAGTAAAAAATGTTTCTGATTGTATTGAGTAAGTATGTTTTCTCTCGGTAATGTGGTTTGTTCTGATGTTCAAAAATCTGTCTGCTTGGTTACTCTGTAACCCAAAATATTCTTAAATACACTCTTGTTGTGTGCTGCGTTGTTGTTTTTTCTTGTCTCTTTATTTCTGTTGGTCCTGTAATTGAGAAGCTTGCATGCTAACTCCTGAGATGGAGTGTAACTTTCCTCCAAACACGCAACAGGATAAACACTAAGGTACTACAGAAGTGTATGATTTCCACGTGACAATATACCCTTAAAAATTTAAATCTATTTAGATGAGAGCTTATGGGTTTTGTCACTTTAACTCTATGTCATTTGCTTGCTGGTCGGATTGAAACCTTGAAATGGATGTTGTGTTACAATACGGTGTAACGCACGGAGGTCATGGCTGCCGTGGACACATTTGAGCACAGAAATATTAATTAAAAGATGTATTTATTAATGACATTTTGAAACTTTGTTACGCTGAGGATGATTATATCCCCATCCCACTATTGTGTTTCTGCATACTGCTTCCATTGAGAATGCAGTGTTATGAACGTGTCTCACCATTGTTTAACTACATATCTGTACTTTAGCATACTTATTTTGTCTCCCGCTAAACCAGTATTAATGTCAGTAGGAATTATGGCCAGATAACACTTGCAGTGGTATGATGCTTATTTTCCAGATAATGGGTGAGGGAGTTAATTTTCCTTCTGCACTGATGCTGATTATCAAATATGTTATCAGTTGAACAGAAATAATTGCGCAGCTGTCGCTGTGGTATCTGTGTAGAACAGTTGTCTGATTAAAAAAGGATTTGTCTAATAATCCAGGAAGGCGTTTTAGTAACTGAGCATTGACAATGTACTGATGTTATGAGTCCAACTTCCTCTCGCCCCCTTCTCTGCTCAACAGTTTTATGAAGGCAATGGATAATTTTCCAGAGTGTGAGATAGTAGTGGTTTATTTTTCAATTGGAGTTCAATAACTATTTCTTAGACTTTGTTAAGGTGCGTTCTAATCAAACACCAATGCGGCAGGCCGAGCGACATATTTTCATATCTCTAGCAACGCTAAGCAAGATCATAGAGGCAATTCTTGTGACGATTTTGGCAAATAAAGCAAAGCCAGAGCTGCATGACAGCTGCGATTGATGCAAAGCAACAGTTGTTAGAGTTAAAAAAAAGCTGAGCTTTTGTGCCTTGTTGTGCCACTATGACCAATCAGGGACTGGGTGTGTCTGTGACGTGGGTTGAAGGACTGTAGCAGAGATTAAGTAGTTTTCATTCAGCATTGAAGCTGATTGTGGCAGTCTGTGATAGGCCTGAGTTGTACGACTCAACCAATTCTTACTACTGAGACAAATACAAAATGGACCAAGCCTGGAGAAAAGTGAGTGAGGAGGCTGGAGTGGCAGTGAAAGCATCACTACATAACGCCATTGTACTCCTGTATTTCTGGCTTGTTGCACGCTGTGCAATTGCCGTCGCCTGCTGTGTGAACAGCCAGCAAAAATGTCAAGTGAGCAACAGCAAGCAAAAGTGGCAAGATTGTGAGATGTGAGCCTACCCTTAAGAATACCATTTTTCAAGAGAATCTAAGAAATATTTGTTAACGACTTTGACTTAAAGTCTACCTGTATTTCAGACAGTTTTTAATGCATTTTAGACATACACATCTGCATTTATCACAATACATTTCAGCTTTATCAGTAAGGTGTTGTAGACCAGAATGCATAGATAACATCAAAAAATATATTTTACAAAATCTGATTATTTTAGTTTGTGATTGTCAGGATTATGTAGGCAGCGCTGTCTGCACTGCCTGTTCTCTTCTCTTTTTCCCTCACAGGTGACTGTAGTTGACAGGTGGGCGTGGTGTGCACCTGCAGCTTGTTTCGGCAGCGTAAAAGCAGGTTGCAGTCAGCTGAATGACGACGGAGTGTTAAACCGTTGTGGTACACTTAGTGGCCACTGTCTCTCGACAGTTTCTCGTCCCAGGGCTTCTTATGTTCCTGGTTCCCTGTGCTAACTCTTGTCTCCAGTTTTTTCGTAGTTCGCTTTGTGCCTTGGATTACTCACCAGTTGCTTCTCTGAGCACTGAAGACAAATTTCTGAATCCCCGCCGCTCAGATTTTGCTCTGGCATTCCCCTCGAGCCCCCCTGGTATTACCAAGCCGGACAAGAGTTTCCCTTCCCTGGATTCACCCTGGTTCCTTCGGCTATTTTCTGTTCCCTGCTATCTGCTGTGGTGCTGCTCGGGCTCCCCACCTCTGCTCCACCTGCCAGCTCACCTGTTACTCAGTCACCTAGTTCCTCCAAGAATAAGAGTTCTACTGAATCCATTCTTCCACTCCACTCCCCCCGGATAGGTTACCCATAGCTGGCGGTAAGCAGAGCTACACACAACTTATTTCCCGCACTTGCCCTCATTAATCTGCTCCTTTCTTCTCTCGCAGTGTTTCGATCCCGCTGTCTCGATCACTGTCAGCTGCTCTCTTAGAGAGCACAATATTTGTGTACCTTTGTGCCTTAAATAAACATCTTTAGCTGCTTGTTGTCTCTCGACTGTGTTCTGCATGTGGGCCAAACACCTGAAAACCATGACAGTGATAAGTCATATTTGTGATATTCCAGTTTTAACTTGATTGCACAATGGTAGTATTTGAGCTATTCCAGTCTCTATTTGTAAAAAAAAAAAACCTAATGAGACCAAATCTGTTTTTAATTGCAAAGTGTGGTGCCCCTCCTTTAACAAAATACTGTATACTGTGTGTCAGGAATGTTTTCTATTGGGCAGCAGGGAGAAGAGAGCATTGGAACAGTCAGTCTCCTCCTTTTCAAAGGTTGAAATTGTTTCATGGACAATGAGCCACCTGCTTTATGACCCAGAGCCAGGAGAGGAGATAAAACAACTGATGGTATTTGGCTTGGAGTCAGCTTGTAGTTCAGAAGTGTATGTGGAATAATATTCTTTCCAGTCTCTGGGGAACTCTCATGCTGAAAGAGATGGTTTGCAGAGGACTGTTGATGAGGCAGTAGCTAGACTATGTTGAAGAACTAGAGTCTTTTGTGTGTGTGTGTGTGTGTGTGTGTGTGTGTGTGTGTGTGTGTGTGTGTGTGTGTGTTGTACTTGCAGCTAAGCAAAAACATGTTTTGCTCATTTTACTAGTAAAGTGAGGACCTTTGTCAGTCCTCACTTTTATTCTGGGCTAGAGGTTAGGTTTAGCATGATGTTGTCTTTAGCTGGGTTTCAGTCACGTGATGATTATGACGCCGCCAGGGGGCGCAATTTCAGATGGAGGGCAGGACGTCTATGAAGTTAGCATAAACATGGAGGACACCGTTACCGAGAGCCCGTATTGTATGGAGTTAGAGCTTGTTTCAAGACATGGATACAAGGAGTTGATTGACCGATATGTAGGACGTGACCCGTACCTCATGAAGATGAGTGAGTTTTCGGTGGCCCTTAAAGATTTGCTGACAGTGGAGGCCGTTGACATAACAAACTATCTGGTCCTTCAGACATCGTATTACACCAAACAGCAAATAAAGGCCTATAAAAGTATGGAGGCATATAACTTCTTTGTCAGCGGGTGGCACCAAACGTCTCCACGACAATCATCATTTAGTCTTCGCCAGGGTGAGTGTTTGTTCTTATATTGTTTTATGTGTTAAAAGATGCTAGCGTTAGCAGTAGCGGCTATAATGTCAACGATCATGCAACACATCTTAACAACAACGATCCAACATAGCCTCTGCACATTCCGACCGGCTTTGTTGATCTTCTTTGAGCTTCATCCTCTTCTCTCGTTGATAAGATGCTTCTGATTTGGGCTTAGTTTTTTGGTAACCGAGGTTGACCGTTGGAGCCCAGTCTACCGACTCAACGTAACCCAAAGCGCTAGGACAGCCTATACAGTCCCAATGAAGTCAATATTAGACTACCGGTAACTTATTAATCATTACTAAATAAATGAGCATTTAACAACAACCTTATACTATATAAACAGAACCGCAAAAACAAGTTAGCTAGCTAACATAACGTTATAGCTTACCTCCGACGAAGTGGTCGCTGCAGACACGGGCATTGGCAGACAACCTATTGCCTCAATTATAACTGCAAGTTATTTAGGGTAATCCAGATTGTGACATCTGGAAAATTAACATTTTTCCCATTTGTCTTTGTAAAATTGTAAGTTCCATTAGACAGGATAAAAAAGTTCTGTGATCAAAAATTCTCAGTTGGATATGTTGTTTGGTCAATTCTACATATTAATATGGTTTGATATAAACAATTACATTGTGGCTGGAGCTGTATGTTTAAAGGAGAAGTGCGGTCAAAGTCAGAATTCAATCTGCTGAAAGTACTTTAAATATAAAATTATTACATACAGTTCAATAAATGATAAGCTTTTTTAATTAAGATTAATTTTCATTTGAAGGTCCTTTTATGAGGGCAGCCATCTGGGTGAAGAACAGTACTGCCACCTCCCAGTTTGTGACGTCAGGTTGCGTGACCGGCTGTAGAGCAAGTCCCGATCTGTCCCGTTGTAAATAAATATCCGTTTTCATGCCAAAATATATTCTTTAAACCTCTTAAACAAAGATAGACACGGTATTAAGTATTTGAATTTAAATTAATACTGATTTTACATTTTAGAGACATAAACAAAAACAAATAAGCATTAAAGTACGGTTTATGGGTTGGGTTCTGCAATGATATACGATGAGTATAAAACTCCTCTTTAGAACCAATCTCTGCTCAAAATGGTGATCGGCACCGCCTAATCTACTTTCAGCAGTTATCACTTATTGCAACCGTAAACTGCAGAAAATACGTCCAGAGCGGCTCCTTCTGAGTTTACTCTCTGCTCCTGTCAGGATGAGCTGCAGTGCGTTATGAGGCAGAGGGATATTTCAGCGTCACTTAGTTTAGAGCCCAAACAAGTGACTTCACTTTCAGAAACAAGCCCAAAAGAATCTGCAACCCGCAACTCATGAAATTTACAAGCAACTTTAGAAAAAATAAAATCAAAGTTGCATAAAATAAGTGGGCTTCGCAACAGTGAACATACTTTCTAAGTGTGTTGTATCCCACCGCTGCTCTGGTCGGTACACAAATGTTCCGGAAAATTCTACAATATGAAACAGAAAAACCTACCAAAAATCCTCACTCTCATGTCATCTTGAAGACATTTTTCTTCTAAATGTTGGCTACAGATGACGTGTTTTCTCACTGGCCAGAAGTTCGATGACAAATCCTCTCTCTTCAAGTAGGTAATCCAACAAAAGAACCCAGTGGATTATGAATGGGAAAAGTGAAAAAAATAATGTTTTTTTCCACTTTTACCCGATGTATTGGAACATCCAACTGCCATGCACGTGAGCATTGTTGCTTTAACAATAGCTCTTGCGAATTTCAATGGTGAAGTCCTCTGGAAATCCAAAATAATTGTTACTGATCGCAGTTGTGTACAACAGCTCCTATTGAGTTTGCTTGTAAAGCGCAACAAACTCCCGTTGGCTCTCCGCAATTCTATGTCACAGGATGTGATGTCAGGCGGCCATTATTGCCCATACTTGGGCAATAATGGCCGCCCCCATACACAGTGATCCAGACGATAATTTATGCCTTTATTTTCTTGTTGATTAATGCTAAATTCATTAAATAACCACAAATGTATTAGTTTTAGGTATAGCTAATGATCCCCTGATTTTTCCTTGTTGACCGGGCTTCCCCTTTAAGGTTGGTGCCAAGGCAATTTCAGAGTTTAACACTGACACATATCCCGAAGACGACATGAGAGGGATTAACCCCTACTGCAGGCTCTGGTGTTTGTATTATGGTCTTATTCTGTGTATTTATCTTGACTATTTCTTTGCTGTTATGTTTCCCAGTATTGTGCTGGGTTTAGTTAGTTCCCTGGTTGTTATTCTTAGTTGTTTGAATTGTGGGGTTTCTGTTTTTGCCTGTTTAGATTTTTTCTTGTGGGTCTCATTTTAGTTTGTACTTTTGTGGATTAGTGTCACAGTCCTTGCCATACAGAGAATTTCATTTGCAACAGATTTTGACAACCTTACATCATTTTCCTTCTTTAAAAATATGTAAAACTGTGTTTTAGTTTGTAACATAAATTCCAATAAAGTATACTAAATTAGTAGTTATAGTATACCAATATGTAAATAAAATAAGCTTGAACTTTTTGTAAGGAACTGTACATGGCACAACAGCAGTTGCAGGATTCTTCATTAAAAAGGATGTTTATCTTTCACATTAAAATGTTTATTATACCAGTAAAATCCATACTCCAGAAAGTGGAACACTGTATTGATAGTAGTTTTGCTCCACTGTGTATATCACTGATACAACAAGTTGTACTTATCGACTCTTTTTGTGCTTCTGCTCTGAATCACAGAACGTGTCAAAGCATGATACTGAAATATCATGGAGCACTGTTTGTTCAGTCAAGCCGAAATACAAATTTAAACACCACCAAACACAGCAATCCTTCACACTGATTTGATATGAACCATGCAGGGTTTATCCTTCCTCTGCCGTATTTGCACGCACACACACACACACACACACACACACACACACACACACACACACACACACACACACACACACACACACGCGTCTTTAATACATTGTGTGGACTCCGTCCCCACAGTGCTTTGTGTGGGCCTTCAGCCTTACTCCAAAGCCGTTGATGAGTCATAGGTTGAAAAGCTGGTCTATTCACACCCTGATCTTTGCCTGCAACACAAATAAAGAATATACTTCTAACCATTTCAGGATTTTGGCATTGTAGGTAATATTTACATTACATCAATTAATTAGCAAAGGCTTGTCATCTAAACTCTTAACCATTATACCAAACCTATATCTTGACACTATGATTTTATCAGTTTAAACATTTTGGTAGCAATAGATTAAATTGCAGCCAAAATTATTATTTTACCATACATTGCTGTGAAAAAGTGCAATCTACCTGATCTCTTATTTGTTTGCATGTTTGTCATACCTTAAATAACATTATTAGTTAAATTCCATTTGAGTTGACCTAACATGGCATGTCAATCTGACCAATCAACACTTTCACAAATTCCTCCCACAAAAGTCAAACTGGCTAATTATGTCTCACACAAACTCATCCCACACAACAAGAACCTCCCACTTAGGCATTCCAGAGACCCCGCTTCTCTAAAAAAGGTTCATACGCCAGTGTAATAATAAGCTTTATTGAAAAGCAGCAATCTAACGAGCTGAGTGGAGCCGGTGCTGCTGGAACCATGAATGCAAAAGGGGTAGTAGATTATTCTAAACTTGGGCTGCTGGAGGCAAAATGGCCAGTTCTCCTCTCTCTGCTGTTCTTAAACTCCAAACATTTTTTTAGTGCATAGAGAGGCAAACACCGTTCCCTTAAACATCATTATATTTTTATAAATGGTAAATGGACTGAATTTATATATACCTTTTCCAGTCATGCTGACCACCCAAATCGCTGTACACTATAATTACATTCACCCGCTCTCACTAACGCGCGCACATTTATACCCCGAGTCGCAGCTCGGTAGGTAATTGGGGTAAAGTCCCTTGCCCAGGGGCACATTGACATGTGGCAAGGGGAAGCTGGAATCGGACCCACAACCTTTTGATTGCCAGACAAGTACTCAGCCCATCTAGCCACAGTTGCCCATATCAATATGCTTGTGATAAATCAGATTCATACAATTTCTATTATAAGTTTTTGTAATATATAAACACTGAAAAGGTTTTAAGATTATTAGTTTATTAAATTAAATTTTTAAAACAAACATACATTAAACTACATAGTGACTAGCTTGTCTTATCATTCTGCTTGGGGTGAGCTGATGGCTCACCAGTTGTGGACTTTTTTCTTGAAAAAAGGTATAGAGCAGACACAGAACCGAGCGCAAGGATTGTGGATTGAGTAGAGTTTGTCAGATTTGAGCATGCACCAAACAGGTTTTGAGCGCGTGCGCAAGGTGTTTAAACGCTGAATACCTGTCTCACTGCACGCTCAAACAGAAGGCACAAATATCGCTCCAGAAGTTGGTATAAACAGGCATGCCAGTGATGGGAGGCCAGGATAGGATAATTTCTTCTTTTTATGTTTTTCCATTAAAAGGTGTGCAGCAGCATTTGAACCAGCCGCAGACATTTGAGTGAGGACTGACTGATTTAGAGATAAAGAGAATTACACTAATCCAGCCATGGTGAAATGAAGACTTGGAGTAGTGTTTCCATATTCCTGCCTTGAAATAATAGGTTTTACCTTTGCTTTGTTCCTTAAATGATAGAAATGACTTAACTGAGGTCCTTTTTTGACTGTCAAGTTTAAAATCACCATCCATTTTAAAATCTAGGTTCATAAATTAGGGCTAAACATTCATTGTCAGGGGGTCTAAATCAACAGGATCAACAGTTCTTTGGATGTTTTAACTGGTATATTTGACAATTCATGATTTGCAAAATTCAAAATGATTTGAGTTTTGATGGTCTCCTCGTCATTACCTTTATCTCTTTCTACAGATTATCTTTCTCTTTATATGGACTTTCCATATGCCTTATCATCTAGGTCTATATTGAAAAACCTACAGTAAAGTAATGAAATGTTGATTCTGGATGTAGTGTAGGAATTCCTTCAAAATAAACCAAAGGAAATTTTAAACTACCTGTCAGAAGCTGGAAAAAATCATTAGAAAAGAGACAACAGTATTTTCACACCTCACGTAGTAGCTCAAGGAAATATTATAATCTAAATATATTAACCTAAATATTTTAGGCTAAAATGAGTAAACACTACTGATGGATTTTTGGGTAAACTAAATAGAGCTGTGTTACATGTCATTGTTTCTAAAACAGCATTTTTCTGAGCTGCTTCTAAAAGGGCAAACATTGACAGTATACCCACTTTCCAGGGACCACTACACTACTGCGGACAGCCACAGATCAGCTGCAAGGGACATACAACAGCTAACAATGTCAAGTTACTTTTCTGTAACCAACCTAGTCACATCCGCAGTAGCTACCGCAAACAGCACAGCAGCTGATTTCCCACTAACGTCGGAGAATCAGAGTCATGGGTACTTCTTGATGGCATTAAAATTATTTCTAAGAGCATTAAAAGAGTATTAAAAGGCATTAAATTAAATTGGAGTTACTAATTTCTGTATAAACCTTGAAGCAATGTCCTATGGTTTAGAGACATTGGCACTGAAGAAGAAACAGGAGACACAGCTGGAGGTAGCAGAGATGAAGATCTTAAGGTTCTCTTAGCAACTGATAAGAATGGGTAGGATCAAGAATGAATAAAATCAGAGATAACTGTTAGATATGTTGGAGATAAAGCCAGAAAGGCCAGACAGATGATTTGGACATGTGTGGAGGAGGGATAGTGAATATGTTATAAGGATACTTAGTCTAGAACTGCCAGGCAGGAGGCCTAGAGAAAGACCAAAAATAGTTTTATGGATGGATTGAAGGAGGACATGAAGGTAGTTGATGTGAGAGAATAAAGATACATAATATATGTTTAGATGGAGATGAAGGATCGTTCATGACCAGTGAACTGGAAAGCCAAAACAACAACAACAATAACAACAAAAACCACAATCCAGTTGTAACATACCATCTGAATCTGCTGCTGACTGAAGAAATATCTTTAGCTGCTTTCCTTTTCTGGACCCTTCAGAGAAAACAAAAAACATTTGTAATATCAGAATAGGACACAAAACCTGTTTGTTAATTAGAAATTGCAAGCCTTTTTCCCCCAGCAATTTGACTTTAAAGAACTACAGTGGTGCTGCTTTCAGATCTTACTTTCCTTTAGCAATCTACAATTCCATTTTACTCTTGAGAATTTCAAGAAAAGTTTCAACTGTGAGCTGAGGGTTCAATTTGATCCAACCTTATTATGTCTCTAATTAGCATAAGGAGCATCAGGGGGTACTCATATAACCAGAATGTTGTTTGATTGTGTAATTATCACACAACCATACTGTAGAAAGCAGCAACTGAATTCAAAATAAATTCCTCACTGGCAGTCAAAAATCTAGTACTTTCCTCATGTAATAACTCAAAGTTTAAAACATAATGATGATGCAAAGACAATAAATTTATGTCATTGTCTGTGTTTGGTTTGGTTTTAATATAAACCCACAAATTCCACCACAGAAAAAAAGTATTTGGTATTTTGCTACTGGACTGTCAGAATATCAGAGGGAACATATCTATGAAGTCTCACTGATATCACACAAAAAAATCAGAACATTAAGTTAAAGGAAGATGACTAAAATTTAGTTCTCATATGACTGGACTTATTTAAAAATATCATTTCAGTTCCATACTTTATGATTACAAAAAAGGAAATCAAATGAGGATATGCATTTAAGAATGATCAAAACAAACAATCCAATAGTTTAAAACAAGCTTACCAGTTTTTCTTGCCTGCTTAGGCTGCTTTGATTGTTCCCCTTGGTTCTCACTTGGATATCTTAGGGTCACTCCATCAAGTTCTAGAACAAAAGAACATGCCTGTCACCTTAACACCCCTAAGTTTAAAAGACATTAAATAAATACACCTGTGTAGCAAAAGTATTCAGTAAGTATTTACAAAACTTCTTGTATGAATAATTAAAATTTCCTGTCATGAAAATAAAGAAAACATTAATGTTCAAGACCTGGAAATATTTAAAAAACCATTAATGTATAAATTAAATTGACAACCATAAATTAAATATTAATCTGTGGAAATCAGCTGTTGGTGTTATACACCAATGTTTACTTTTTTTACATTTATGAAAAAAAAAATGTCTAAAACTGATTAAGAAAGGGATAAACAGATTTGAGTTATACCATCCAAATCAAGGTTTTCCCCATGGGACACTTCAGTGTCACTTTGATTGACTTCCAGCTCTTGTGTAGGCCCCTGTTTTGCAGACAGTGCAACTGTTTGAGCTTAAAGCAAAATTTAGTTACAATGCTCTGGAGGTATTTTCTAATCTGATTGTGAACAAGTAAACCTAATATATCCTCACTTTCTAAGCCTAAATCAATCTCATGAAGATATTTGCCTTTGTAGACTTCCGTTCCAAGCTCAACTGACATCAGCAGTTTGCTTATTTTGGCAAGCTGAAGTGTGTTTTCAGTCAGTCTGTAATATTCTCTGTGAACTCTAATATTGTGCCTCATGAATTCCGCAAGCTGATCCAGTTTGTTGTCTTTTAGATTAATTATCTGACTCAGGGTGGCTACATGTTTCTGCAGTTGGGTGGATGTAAGTGTTTCCGGTCTCTTGGCCCCACTTAGAACAGCAAACTTTCTCAAACAGTCTGAACCTTGAATATGGGATTCTGAGTTCTGTCTTGCAAAGATATATTCGTTGTTGTAAATAATATCATTGTCTGTACTCCTTCGATCAATCAGGAAGTTGATTGATTCTGTCATCTCATTGGTCAGAAGAACCGACACTTTCCCACCTCGTTTCCCTCTGATTACCAGTCTGGTAAGCTTATGACTCAGATCTTGTTCCAGTTTGGAGAGGCACTGCATAACATCTTTGTTTGGTTCCTCCGTGACTCGGTTCATAGATGTGAGCAAAGGCATTTTTGATGCCTCCCCTTGACTTATGTGAATAAAGAGAATGATCTGTGCTAAGAGACATTCACTAAGAGATTTGTATGCTTGTGGGTTTGGTCCATGCATGAGTTTTTTCTTTGCTACCATCTCTGTGGAATTGAGCACAGTATGAAGCTTCATGACATCCTAGTCACTGGGATCATTTCTCTCTTATTCCATTTGCCCTCTTCCAGGTTTGTTGTGGCAGAGTATGAAATATAAAGGCCCCATTTCGCAGCCAATAAGGACAAGAAGTTTTTCACTCTAGTAGCACCAGATTTATCTTCATCCTTTATATAATGTCCTATCACAATTTCACCTGCAGGTTTCAGAGATTGTCCTATCTTCAATACAACAGATGGTGTACAAAACCTTTATTTGGAGTTTGTGAAACCAGAAGCCTTTTTGGCTGCTGCCACAGCCAAAGTGAACTTTGGTGGCAACAAAATATCTTGCACCTTCTTAATGTTGCCATCAATGGATTTTGCAGCAAGCACAAATCTCCCCAATTCTCTCTTTTGGCTGACATGGCAATCTTTTGATCTGTTGCCTCCGTATTTCTGAAGGAGTCTGTCACCAATTTCACAAATGAGTGGGTCACTTTTTACTTCAGCAGAAACCTCATCAATTACCATCCTTTGAATGATGTTCAAGCATCTTTTTCAGGACTGAACACTGAGTGGTAGTAGTGCGATAGCAGCACGTTGGACACGTCACTTTTTTGGAGGATTATTTGGCTCACCCATCAATTTCTGACAGTTTGTCATGCCTCCACAGGTCCTTTTTCAAAAAGAACCCATAGCAAATGCTGCATGGTAAATAATCTAGTGCATTGATGTTTTGTGTTGGCTGTCTATATAGTATTAACTCACCATAGCCTCTCTCCAGTATTTTAATATTATGGAAATAATTTCCCTTCCTGCGAAATAGCACCAGGATCTGCTGCCGCTTCTTTGGTTTTTGTGGCAGACATGATGCTTGCGACGCTTCTTTTTCGACACTGTGTTTCTGTAATAAATTTCATGCCATTTTTCTTTGTCCTTTTTGGCAATACAGACAATATTGTTTTTGCCATATTTTCTATTATCCTTAAAATGGGTTTTAACATAAACATGCTGCCTCGTCTAAGCCTTCATCTTCATTGTCTTCAGCGTCAGGATTGTAATCTGTGTCCATCTTGTAATTTGTGTTCATGGAGTCACTTCTTTTTTCTCCATCCAGAGATTTTTCCTCTTCATTGTTAAAGTACTTTGTAAGAGAAGTTGAACAGGTTTCCTGGAGTTGATCAAGTTTCCCCCCCAAATTTCAACTTTGAAGCATTCTGTTCAGTGTCATAAGAATGAGCAGTAAATGGAATGTAATCACCATCCAAATTATTGCTGTTTTCAGTAAACGAGTCTTCCGAAGCAGAGTCCTGCTGCAAGAATCAAACAGTTTTAATTGTAACAAGTCTAAACTTGAACGTAAATTCAAACACAATTTGTACTTACATAAAATGTAAACATAGTGTATAGATATTAAGTGTTGTTTGCCAGGAGTTTAATAATGAAAAAGAAATGTAATTGTAAAATGTACTGTTTAAAATTAAATATACATATTTAGCTTATCAGAACAGGACTCTAACCTTGTGTTTGACTAACTCTGTCTGCTTTGCATTTTAGCTGTAAAGCTTCTTCAACAGCTAATACCATCATTTAAATGGTATTTGTACTATCCACCAATTAGGGGCAAAGAAAACTTCTGAAAGATTACATGATCACTCAGTAAATATCTGATTATCTTTTCATTGCACAAAACTGAATATATGAACCTTTTATGAACCTTTACATACAATGCAGTCTTGTATAATAGTGGAATTTAGCTGTTCCCTCAAAATAACTCTACACACAGCCATTACTGTCTAAAATGCTGGCAACAAAAGTGAGTACAACCCTAATTGAAAAAAAAAAAATAAAAAATCTGTGCCTGATTAACGTTTCACTCCCTGGTGTCATGTAACCAGTTAGTGTTACATGGTCTCATTTTGAATTTACGATAAAAAAGCATTGTATGTAAATAGGCTCAATGGCATAGTTTTAGCTTTATGTGGTTTAAATTATGTAAACAAATCTCCTATTAAGTACCTTTTGCTATCTGATTATTCATTGATTAGCAAAATAATTGTTAGTTAAAGCCCTACATCTTTGTTTATTTTATTGTGAATCTGAGCATTTTTTTGCATGCCACTTTGCTGCTGGTACACTTAAATTTCCCTACTGCATCACAGTAAAGAATGTTTGTATTCTATTCCATTGTGAAAAAATTTAAAAGATGCACATCTGACATAACAAATTTAAAAAGTATTTATTAAAAACAAAAAAGCTAAAAATGTAACATGACTTATGTTTGTAGTAGTAATTGTAATAAAGTGAGTAAATTAAACAAACAAAATGTATAGTTACATCTTAAGATTTAAATACATTTATCAAATCCTCAAACTTAGCCTGAGGAATTTTGTTGGATGACAAAAATATCACAACAAAGGGGGATATCTCACTAAATATACAACAAAAATCAACCTGGTGGAACAAAAAAAAAATATTTAAACAGTACCTGAAATTAAACATGATGCACTTTTCAGAGACGTGATAATTACTGTGATATGTGGACACTGTTCCAGCAGGTGTTTAAAAGTGATATGTGTGAAATGAGAGAGGAACATTAGTTAGGACTTTTATATGTCCATAAAATAACTTAATGCTCCTCTCTCATTTCACACATCCCACTTTTAAACACCTGTTGCAACAGTGTCCACAGACACTGTTGCAACAGGTGTCAGCAACTGTAAATAACGATGGGAAGAGGGCAGCACTTAGACTCTTCAACCCTGGAGTAGATTATATATATATTAAATCCAGGAAAATTCAACCTCAAACTAACTTAGCAGTTGGTAAGTCTACTTAACGTAGACTTACCAATACTTTCACACATGATTTTGGTTGCCAGAGGAAGGTGCTCTGTGAATGTGGGGTCTCTATCAGCTCCATTGGTTGACAGAGAGTAGTTTAAAGGTTCACTGAAAACACACTAAGGAGAACAGGTCCAAAAAGGGAGTGTGTTTGGAGGGCCTTCTTGGCGTTGGAACATTATTTTGAGCCGAGCTAAATACTGTTGGAAAGAATCCAATTAGACCATCAAAAAAAGACCACCATTGTCCTGAAAGGCCACTCCTACCTTCCATAATAAGCCTTAATTGGTCCCAAAGGTTGCTTTCTTTAGGGCATTGCAATAACTTTGAATGGAGTTGTGAGGGAAAATCCACCATTTTGTTAAACAGTTGTTTTTCTTTCCTGCTGCACATAGGACGTTTGTTGCATTCATGCATGGTACCGTTGAAAGGGGAAGACCTGACAAAGAAATTAACAGATGCATGAACTTTTAGCTCCACCCTACAGCTCACAAAATGGTCTGTCTTCAGAGCTGCAGTGCTTCATTGACATACAAGAAATGGCAGTGTTTGATCCTGCTGTTTGGGTTATGAAAGTCTGATTAGGACATGCTTTATGTTGTTGCAAAGGGCCTGATCAAACAATTAAAATGAAACCACGAGTATCTTCATAACCATTTGCTAAGTGCCAGAACCCAATTGCCGATTCAGGCTTCTGAGGCCTTCTGATAAGGCATAAGCTGGAAACCATGGGGCAACAGCGGTACTTTTAAGTGAAAGGGGGATGAAAAAATACTTTGATATTTTCTGTTTTCCACCAAAAGGTGAAAATCACCCTTTTTCTGAGGATGGGTGACTGGCCTGAGGGGCTCCAGATGGACCACAGGGACATGTAGAGGAGGTTGAATAAGGGTTTCCTCATTGTCAGAGGGAGACTGCCTTTGGGCCTCTGACCCCATTAGGACCTGGCGAGAGCCCAATAAATGACCCACCCAGGCTACATTGTGCCACCAACCTATGTGGAATGACACTACACCACTTTTTAGTTCAATGTTGAGTTTTGGGGCCAGATTATGTGAGTCTATGTTGCTGTAGGAGGCCAATCTAACTGCTGATCTTTCGTGACCTTTAGGGTTTTTCCCCTTTTTGAGGCAGTTCCCAGCAGAGGATTTTGACCAAACTCATGGAGTAGCATCTTCAGGAGTTGTTGAACACAACCCTATTAGACCTGGATGACTGAGAATCTTCACCAGTACAACCCTATTAGCGGCTAAGGGCTAGCATGTCAACCGGAAGTAGCTGTAGGAAGGTCCTTGAGAGCTGATATTTTTCATGCTTGTAGGGGCTTTAAAGAGGAAGCTGTATACCCATTTTGGCCCTGCTCAGAAAAAGTATATTTGAGTTATGAGGTGTCAAAGGTTTAGTTATCAGAATCAGAATCAAGTTTATTGTCAAATAGGTTTAAACTTACAAAGAATTTGACTTGGTGTTGATTGTGCAGACCAATATATATATATATATATATATATATATATATATATATATATTGTGCATAGCTCTAGATTCTGTATATATATATATATATATATATATATACAGAATCTAGAGCTATGCACACAGTACACTGTGCGTTAATGTAATGCATAAGGTCTGGAGATGCTACACTGGTGTAGCTTGTAGGTCCTGAACGGAGGAGGGAGAGAGGGGCAGTGTCAAGTGTCATTGGGGCTCTGGGCCTTGTTGATAAGGCTGGTAGCAGATGGGAAAAAACTGTTCTTGTGGCGTGAGGTTTTGGTCCTGATGGACCGCAGCCTCCTTCCAGAAGGAAGTGTCTGAAATAATTTGTGAATTTGCCCCTTCTTGCCTCTGTCATGCCCAGCTTAAACAACCCAGAGATACCAAAAGTCACAGAATCCACTCAGTCTATTACCCCCAACAACAAGTTAAAAAAAGCAAAATTATATGAGCTTGAATGATCTTGAAGAATGTAGTAGAGTTGAAGGTTAGAATTTTTTTCCTCAGGAATGTAGTTGACCTTGTATTTCCAATTTTCATCACATTTATAAATATATGATGGTGGTAACAAATATCTGGGACACATTTTTTTCAACAAATAGTAAAATTTTTCAAAACTCATGAATTGAATTATACATTACAGTATAGTCTTATGAGGTAATGATTATTATAAATTTTGTTCTTTTTTAATCAAGTTGTAACGACTATCTCCAATCCAAAGACAAATCATTTTGTGAGAAATGAGCTAACATATCTTATAGGTTGAATGTTTCAATAACACAAATTGGAAATAAACATCTAAAAAAAAACTTGCATGTTCACAGGATCCCCTGAATTTAACAGTATTTTTTAGAAAGATGCTGTTGATTTCCAACAGAAATTACGTCTTTTTGTTACGGGACAACTTTTTCCAATAGTTTCAGGTCATAATTACCAGGAAGTCAATTTAATATTTTTAATACTGAAATTAGATGCCAAGTTTTTGCAATACTACTATAAATAGACCACTACCTTCACAATGTATAATTAGCTATTATTATCATTATTATTATTTATTTATTTATTTTCCAATAAAATTTTATTTTCAAAGAAAATAAATATATTTGCAAAAATAGAGTTGGTTAACTCCATATATATGTAATCTCAACAAGTAAAACGTAAGATAAAAAGCATCCTCTCTTACTTAAGACAGGATGGACTTGGCTGTGAACCCTTTTCTGAGTGGCATCCTAAGCATGGTGTCACATGACTAGAACTGCCCAAACAGAACAATATTCAGCACTATCCAATCAGAAAATTCCCAACAGAAGCCAATCAGAAAATCCCCCTTATTTAGTTTACATTACAGGGCGTTCTAGAGCAGAGTCATTCACACACTTTTCAGTGAATCCTATCTTACTGGGGTTAAGCTGTAAAAATTTGACAGGGTATTCTTTAGGGCCAGAGCAGCCTATTGCATGATTTGTTTGTGTGGACCAGCAAAATGTCCACACAATTGAGAATTTCCACACAATTTTGGTCTTCCGTGAAGGGTTGGTCCACACAGATTTAGAGAGACAAGTGCACGCACACACACACACACATACACTTGTACATGCTGCAGACTGAGGACTGAGTAAAACAACTCACAAACTGAGGACCAGTAGTTATGAGCTAATTAGAAAGATGGTGTTTTCAATTTTTATAACTAGGTGTCACCCACACACAATACACTACTTCAGATTTTTTTTTTACCAGCAGAGTGAGAACCGAGGGCTCCCACCTACTTTTTCTGACATTTTCAGTGATTGAGAAGTAAATATACTTTGGATTTGAATTTTTTTTAGGTTTTAAAGATTAATACACTGAAGAGTAAACAAATGCTGTACTAAAAATGAAAGCTTGAGGTTGTGACTCTGATTAATTACCCCCTGATAAGTTAATAATTTTAACAAAATAATCCATTTTACTTTTAACAATGTTTATTTTATAAACAAAGCATTTGTAAGCATTATCAGAGCCTAGTAATTGTTGCAAAACATTTCTGTAACATTAAGTATTCTATAAAAGCTAAAACTTTTAGAGCTTTTTAAAAAAAAATAAAATAAAATATGGCATACACTAAAATGGTAAATGGCTTGTACTTGTATAGCACTTTTAACTAGTCTTGATGACCTCCAAAGCACTTTACACTACAGTGTTAGTCATTCACATATTCACACCCTGATGGTGGTGAGATAATTAGCAACAGCTACCCTGGGGCAGGCTGACAGAGGCAAGGCAGCCATACACGGTGCCACCAGGCCCTCTGACCACCACCAGCAGGCAATGCAGGTGAAGTGTCTTGCCCAAGGACACAACAACAAAGACAGTCTAAAGTGTTCTTTTTCAGCAGTGGTTTGATAATTGCTGTTTTTAGGGACAGGGGGAAAACACCTGACAGAAGGGACGTGTTTATTATCTGAGTCAAATCAGACGCTATGACTGGTTAAACTTTCTTAAAGAAAACTGTGGGGAGAACATCAAGACAGCAGGAGGAGGAACTTAGCTGCTGAGTGATCTGCTCTAAGCTTTTGTGGTTTATTTGGGTGAATTGGGACATTTCACCCAAGCCCATCATCCCCGCTGTGAGCAGTCTGTCTTCAGGTCTACCTGTTACCTGCTCCCCAAGGACCCTTTTGTCATCTATACATTGTTGTTTAATTATATTACAATAAATTGCAACATCATTTCTGGCTTGAATATCATGTTCCCTGTCTGAGCATTACATAAGACTGAAGACATAAAACTATTTTTATTTATGCATACAGCAGAAAAATACATATTTGGTTCATACTTATTCAATCTATGTTTTCCCTATACATTAAAAATCTTACTGCCCATTTATTAAATAATAAACTGACCTCAGGACTGAAAAAGGCATTCAATCTAGTGTGTCCAATTGTGGGTGCATTGCCAAAAGAATACCTATAGGCGAGCAATAGAGAGCCAGTTTGGTGGAAACCTAAGTGCAGTTGCAGAACTATACAGTAGAGCAGTGGTCGCCAACCCGTTGATCGCGATCGACTGGTAGATCTTTGAAACATTCCCTGTATATCCTGATAATGATACAATAAAGCTGGCACATTAACTGTCACAAAATGACAACATACGGCACTAGCTGTAAAGCCATACAGCTGATTGGTGATGGCCGATAGATGGTGTGGTCAGATGGTATGGCGGCAGCTCCGAGAAAAAAGTAAAAAATGTATCATTTCCATGAGGAATGGGAAGAGGAATTTATTTTCACCGTGGTGAAAGACAAGTGTATTTGTATCCTGTGTCACCAAACGCTTGCGCTGTCTAAAAGAGGAAATCTGGAGTGTCACCACGACACTAACTACGTCAAATTCAAAGACTTGCTTTTCACAAAACCTGCTGCTCAACATAAGGCTGCGACTGAAGTTTCATTCCGCATTAGTCACCTTTTGGCTAAACACAAGCCTTTTACAGATGGTGATTTATTCAAGGAGGCAATGGCCATCACTGCAGATACGGTTTTCAACGGCTTCAGCAACAAAGGCGAGATCAAAACTGCGCTCTGCAGTATCCTGCTTGGCCCCAACACTGTGGCGAGGAAATGTCTAGGGACGTGGAATGACAAGTGCTAACAGACTTGTCACACTGTGAATATTTTTCACTCCAGTTTGATGAATCCCTGGATGTAATGGACACAGCTCAGCTTGTTGTATTTGTCAGGATGGCATTCCAAGACTACAACAATAGAGGATCTCCTCACTCTTTTGCATTTAAAGGAGAGAACAAGAGGTGAAGATATTTACAATTCATTTAAAAAATATGTCTGCGATAATGACATCCCGATTCATAAACTGGTGGCAATTACCCCTGATGGAGCTACAGCGATGCGTGGTGTGCGCACTGGATTTATTGCCGTAATGGCAGCGATTTCCACAAATTTGTGAGTTACCACTTTGTGATTCCCCAGCAGGCCTTGGCGGGGAAGGTTGTGAACTTTAATCATGTTATGACTCTGGTGGTCAAACTGATCAACTCAATTAGAGCAAAAGCACTTCAGCACCGCTTATTCAAAGCGATATTGGATGAGCTCCATGCCCCGTACGGAGACATACTCCTCCATGCTGATGTCCGTTGGTTGAGTCGTGGCAAAGTGCTGCAGCGGCTTGTTGATTTGCTGCCTGAGATAAAGACCTTTCTGGAGACAAGGAACGACGATTGTGAGGAGCTGTCAGATGATCAGTGGCTGCTCGACCTGGTGTTTCTGACAGACCTGACAGCAAAACTGAACGAGCTTCAGGGAAAAGACTGACACCTTCCCCACTTGATCAGTACAGTGAATGCGTTCAAGGCCAAGCTGGGTGTTTGGAACACACAGCTGAAAAATGGGAAGCTTACACACTTTTCCAACTTGGAGAAAATGTCACAGGCCATCGGTGACAAGGATGCTTTTCACCCTGAGGACTATTGTGTTCATCTGGACAAAGTGGCAGCAGAGTTCAGTCGGCATTTTGGTGAAATAAACGCCATGGAAGATGTTGCTGCATTCGTCCTAAATCTTTTCCTGACCAGTGATGTGAAGCAGGTAGCAGCGAAATTTCAGCAGGTATTTGCTCTGCCAAGTGGGGTTGATATGGAGATGGTTGATTTCATAAATGACATTGAGCTGAAAGGATGCCAATGCTATGTAACTTGCATGAAGCTTGAGTGGATAAGCATAACACTGCATGTAATATGTTCACTGCTAGTGTGTGTGTCTTTTATGAAAAAAATCGTGACCTCATACTAAAGTAAATAGGCCACGCCTTTATTTTTTGTGTTGGACATAAAGCTGTACCTCACGTAGTTGCATTGAGAAATGTGTTAACAATAGAGTTATATTTGATAAAATGTTGATTTTAATGTGACTTTACTTTTTGTCACTGTTGTTGACAAAAAAAGTAGCAAAGCACCATTTCATATGCAGTTAGCACTGAAGCAAAACTAAGCTCCATTGAGCCAATGGAAAAAATCTCCACTCTGTCCCTTCTACTGTCTCTCCCATCAGTACACTCAAAGCAGTAGTGGGCAGTGGAACATCTCAGTAGTGGTTGACTGGGAGATAAACGGAGAGAATCTTAGGACCTATTACTGCTGTAGATAAAGACATAACAAAGCACCATTTCACATTAATTTGAAACAACAGCAAATTTGATCAAATAAAAAACATGAAAAATGATAAGCGCAAAAGCAGCTTCATCTCAATGCACTTTCCAAAGTCAAATTCAATAAGATTATACAGATTGGGTGAGATTATACAGATTGGTAAAAAAAATGTCCTATATAAGGGAACCCAGTTGATTGCATCAAAGTCTTGACAAGCAGCCTTCACTCCTCCTGAAGAAGCATAGAGCCACATGAGTCATCTGCCTTGTCCATGGCTTTGCAGCAATCCCTCAAACCGAGCAAGCATGAAGCGACAGTGGAAAGAAAAATGTCCCATTAACGGGAAGGAAAACCTCCAGCAGAACCAGGCTCAATATGAACGGTCATCTGCCTTGACCGACTGGGGGTTAGAGAATACAGAGCAGAGACACAGAGACAAACAAGCACAGAAGCACACATTAATCCAGTAATCTGTTCTACATTAGATGGTAATAGCGGGTGATTTGTCTTTCCTGGATGATGTCACAGCTAACAGAACGCCAGACCAGGTGTACCTACTATGAAGAAAAATAGAGAGAGAACAAAAAGTTAAAAGCTGAAATGACGACAAGCAATGCAAATTGAAGAACAGTAGAACTCAATAGAGTAAGAAAAGTAGACCCTGATGTCCTCCAGTAGCCTAAGCCTATAGCAGCATAACTGTAGAAATAGCTTAGTGTAACATAAGCCACTCTAACTATGAGCTTTGTCAAAAAAGAAAGTTTTAAGCCTAGTCTTAAAAGTAGACATGGTGTCTGCCTCATGGACCAAAACTGGGAGTTGGTTCCACAGGAGAAGAGCCTGATAACTGAAGGATCTGCCTCCCCTTCTACTTTTAGAGACTCTAGGAATCACCATTAGACCGGCAGTCTGAGGGTGAAGTGCTCTGTTAGGAACATACGGGATAGTGATGTTATGATTCTGGCCTGTCTGCCTGCTCTGCTCTCCCTGTGAGCAATCAAGTCCAGCTGCTGCAGTGCAATCAGCAGCATGCCTCTCAGCTGCTTGCAAGCAGTTATAAGTCAGCCTGTGGCAGGCAGACAGGGCCAGATAATTGCAAGCCGACAAGCCAGCAGTATCCAGCACTTCATGTACCTGACCAAGTTTTTTGACCATGCCATCGCCTCACGGATTTTCCCTTTTTGCCCAGCCCTCGTCCGAATTCTCTGCCTTTTGGACAACGACCCTGTTTCTGCCCCTTGACTTCTGCCTCTTGCCAAGCCCCCTGATAATTAAGCCTGAGTTTGGCTTCCAGGACCTCAAGCCTGCTTCTGTGCTCCATGTCACTATCTGTTAAAGGAGCAGTCTGCTCTGTTAAAACTGCTGACCCCTGCTGAAGGAAGGATGCTGAAAAGGTTGGTGGCTTTTTTGACTTCATGCATCTCCTTATTGAACTTCAAGCCACTAACCTACGTCTCCCTTCATAGTTATCCCTGGTCCTCGGCGGATGCACTCCTGAAGTCCAGAGTCAGAGTAAACTGTTTAAGTAAATTTTGAGTCTTCTGTCTAGCTCATTACAAGTGATGGGTCGGGCAACACCGATGCGTCGGCGCATATGTAGGTCTCATAGAGCGAAATCCGTGTTGATGTGTGTAACGCTACGGAAAAGTCATGTGACCGATACAGGAACTGTTTCGGTCACGTGACCAATACAGGAACTGTTTCGAACTGATTGACGAGCCAAACTGTGTTTATAAGGAAGTGCATCTGTCAACGGGATGCATCTGCCAAAACAATCTTGCGTGTTTTGCGAATATACAACTCATCAAACATTATGGAGCTTCCTCAACCAAAAAGAAAGGTTTCTGCTTTGTGGGACCACTTTGATGTCATTTTGGAAAATAAGGTATTTGTTTTAATTTCCTTGTTTCATCCTGTTTCTCTCAGAGTTTCCACTTGATTTTCTGAGTAGAAATTCATTTCAAAGTGACCTTTAGTTTACTGTTTAATTTATACTTTCTCATTTTTAACCATCAAGCTTTCAGGAAGCAGATGCTCGAGGAGGCTGTGCTTAATTTCATTGCAAAGGACTGCCAGCCCCTCGCCGTTGTGGAGAATGAAGGGTTCAGGGAGCTGGTTCAGCTCCTTGAGCCCTCATGTTTTGCAAACCAGAAAGGTTTGTGTGGAAATTATCTTAAGTGGTAGTTCATTTAACAAATTTATTTTAAATATATTGATTTTCTTCTGGTTTGACTTGGTGTGGTTTTCAGACCATCAAACAAATGTTGGCCAAAAACTACGAGGAGGAACGGGAATGAGTGAAAATGGAAGTACAGCAAGCTGTGGCAGTGAGTATAACCACTGACATGTGGACAATGGTGAACATGAAGGCTTACTTGTCTCTAACCTGTCACTACATTAATGAAAATTTGCACCTGTGTACATCTGTGTTAGGTGTGCAACACTTTCCACAAAGTCACACTGCTGACAATTTGGCCCAAGTCAAAAGGGCCATGATGGAGGACTGGGCCATAACAAATATAGTAAAGTGTCTTGTGACTGACGCAGCACCAAACATGACTGCATGCGCTAGACAGCTCCAAATTCGGCACTCAATTTGCATTGCACATAGTCTCAATTTATTAGCTAGAAAATCATGTGATCAGATCCCCACTCTTATATCCATCAGACACAAAGCCAGGCACATTGTCACATACTTCAGATCAAGCACTACAGCCAAGGAGAAGCTTGCTCAAGTGCAGCAACAGATGGGGCAACCAACCCTGAAACTTATCAATAAGGTGCCAACACGCTGCAACAGCACGTATGAAATGCTGTCAAGGCTGCATGAAGAGAAGGAAGCAGTGTGTGTATCTCTGGCCTCTCTAAAAACAGATTTGACTCCACTTACAGCTGATGAGTTTACCATCATAGGAGAAACACTACTTGTGCTTACTCCTTTTCATCAAGCTACAGTGGAGTTGTGTGCAGAGAGGCGAGTGTCAGGATCAAAGGTCATCCCAATGATGAAAATGCTCTATATGGCACTTGAGCGTAATGCTTCAACCTTGCACACTGACACAGCACGACACCTACATGAACACCTGAAGCGTCGAGTTACAGACACTGCTTCCAACATGGAGTCATTAAGTGTGTTGACCATGGCGACACTTCTAGACCCCAGATTTAAATCACTCAGGTTCCACTGTTCCTCCAAGTGCAATGAGGCCCTCAGCAGACTGCGGACAGAGTGTGCCTCAATAGTTGGAGGCTCAAATGAGCCCCAGCTGGGAAAATCTTGACAACAGCTGTCTGCCCCTACTTCAGGCATGATATTGAGCATTATTTCTTTGTTGTTTATAAATCATGTACTAAAATGCTAATTATTATTATTTTTTTTAGATAGCCTTTGGGAACATTTTGATCTCGAAGTGGGGAGGAAGACCAAAAGTGCCAAAGCTGATGCCATCCATGAGGTCAATAGATTCATGGCAGAGGGCAATATTGCGAGGTCCCAGGATCCTCTTATATATTGGAAAAACCAAAAGAGGGTTTATCCAAACCTCTTCCGCCTGGCCTTAACATTTTTGTGCACTCCAGCTTCATCTGTGCCATGTGAGCGGGTGTTTTCCACAGCTGGAGAACTAATACCCAAAAAGCATAACAGACTGAATTTCAAAACGTTGCCAAACTTATTTTTTTGAATAAAAAAAACAGAACAAGCATCTTCATTCACAACATGTTTACTTAGAGGTTATTACATTATGATACAGGTTCTCATTATTTATTGACTGTATCTAAAATATCAAAGATGTTTTAATATTACAATGCATCATACAATGAATTACATCATATTAGTGTATATAATAGGTCATCAAATCAGTGTCAGTTAACTCTGTCAACTAGGTTGCCTGTAGGGATTTTTAATGTCCAGCAGGTGTCAGTATTCAGTGACACAGTATTGACACAGTATCAATACAGTTTGGTAATGTGTCGAAACGTTTCATGACGCCTCATCAACCCATTACTAATACGGGGTAATCAGAGCTCTGATATATGATGGAGCTTGATTATTAAGGGCTTTATACTGTTATAGAAAAATATGATTAGTTGTTATATTAATCAGGCATTTTAATGGAAAATAATAAGAGGTACTTCTGGTCTCTAAACTGTGTCTCCCCTGTGAGGCAGAAAACACACAGCTCATAGGGTGTTTGCTTTAAGGTCTGAAAGATATTTTATGGTTCTTGAGGTCATCTGGGTTGACCCCTTGATAGGACATCTGGGTGCTAAATCAGCCTTACTTCATGAAAACCCTCGAGAGAATAGTCTCCTTGTTTTGGGAGCAGAAATAACTTGGAGCCACAGTGTCTGCGCACACAACCCCCAAACTAATCGGGAGGGGCTGGTCAGTCTGATAAAAGATGGATTTGCAAAGATGAGGGTAGACAAGGTTCTGACAGATATAACTGTCTGAACCTTAGTTATAATGCATAGGTAAAGTCCTATGTACTACCTAAATGAATAACCAAACCATACCACTTCATCATAAAAGCAGCTCAATAATAATATTAATAAAAGGTTTATTTTTAGGTCATTCCATTTTGCTCATACCAGTTAAATGAATCCTAGATATAAACAGCACATTGTTTGCTTAATTGTGCTTGATAACCATATAAATATTCCTAATTCATTGGCTGCACTCGAATATATGATTCCCATAAATTAAAGGACAAACGCCTATGTATGTACAATTACATTTATATACTGCAAACATTTTTTGATGAAGTCATGCTACAAATGTGGTGATAAATATTAGCAGACATACTTCACTCCTTAGCTCAGAGAACACATTTTTGTGATGCTTTGACATACAGAGTAAGTAAAGTGTTTCATATCATTTCAAGTGCTGTAATGAAACTGGGGATTTCACTGCATGAAAAGTGTGATTTCCGTCACTATGCGGCACTGTAGATTGTCGTGGAAGTTCAGGTTAACGGCTGTTCACGGTAATTTGCAGGCAACACCGAAAACTGCCGTGAATTGTCAGAAATTGACGTGGGCCTTGCTTGGCGTGGTCCCCCCATGACCCCCCCTCCTCCTAATTCTAGGGGAGGCTTTAACATGTAAATGAAAATGCTGTGAGCTATACAAATGCAAATCAGGGTTGCAGGGGGAGTTTACCCATGTCTCGCATTCAACTCCCCTTCAACTCCTCTTGGACGCGATCTACAACTTTCAGCCAGTCCGCAGACTGACGAGAAGAAACTGCTGATTGCTATCAGTGGACTGTCTCATATGAGTCAGTCGGTACTGAAGCAATGCCAAGAGCGTGGAAATGTTCAAGTCAGAAGTTTTGGTTGGGTCATTCAGGTTAAAGTAAATGAAATGGGTTTAATGAACTAAAAATAAGTCCCACTTTAATAGAGATGTATAGTGAGGATTTAACTATATATACAGATGCATCTAAACTAACTGATAAAAGGATGGGTGTTGCTTATGTCATTCCAAAATTAAACATTAAAGTTGGAAAAAGAATGAGTGATGATTTAGCAGTTTACACAGCGGAATTGATTGCTGTGTGGCTAGCTTTGCTTTGGGTGGAGGACAATAGGCCAAGGAAGGCAGTAATTACTTCAGATTCCAGCTCAGCTTTAATCAGTATTAAAACATTTCAGTCAAAATCAAGGCAAGACATTGTGTATGATATACTGCAAGCTGCAAATAATCGAATAAAGTCAGGAATTAATATAACTCTGGTATTGTACCAGCACATATTGGAGTAATAGGAAACGAGTTAGCAGATAAAAGTGCTAAGCAAGCAGCTAGACATTCTAATATAGATGTTGAAGTGCACTACAGCAAAGAAGAAATTAAAAAACACAGGGGAAATGAGTGTAAACTATGTAATTGGCTTCCTGAGGAATACAGGACTAATTAAAATAATTTAGTATGATCTTTTTGTTTGTTTTGTTTTGATTAGTTTGTTTCGTTATGTTTGTTTGTGTGTTTGGTTTATTTGTTTGCAACCTATTAGGGAAGGTTAGACTCCAGTACCACACTCCAGTCCAGTTGGTGGCGGTAATGCACCATTAAAGTTAGTTGCCAACCGCCATAAAAACCGAAAGAAGAAGAAGAAGAAGAAGAAGACGAAGAAGAAGCGGACCGTCTCGTCAGCTAATAGTGCCGATATGAATGAGCGGTTCATTTAACTGCAGAATTCGGTAAACTCCAGGTTGCTGTCCATAGAGGACAAGTTGGCGGCTCTGCAGTCGAACAACTGTGCGGGAGAGACTAACTCCAAGAAGAGAAGACGGGTGCAGAATCCCAAGCTTAGGTAAGAATATGTTCGGTGACTGCTAGCTAAGCTAAAAGTAGCCTAGCCTACAACCAAATCTAAGATTAGCCTAGTAGCCTTGCAAAAGAACAAGCTTTATTAAAGTGTATTTTCATTTACAGGAAGCAGTATGCCGTCTTCACAACTCGGAGACAAATTGCAGGCGCTATGAACCGGAGCGAGGCGGTGACCTCCTATTTGCTCGGAGCCATGTCTGCAATTCCAGATTGACACGATGTTGATAAAGACGACATCATCTGTAAGTGACTTGTTTTTACTGCTTCTCCTTCCTTGTTTAATGTTATTGTGACTTGCGTTTGATTTTTATTCATACCACTCTCATTTAATTGTTTTCCAGCCTGGCGAAGAAGATGCCGTTGTTGGCGTGGTCTCTGGATGGATTGGACGGCCGCCGCCATTTCGTAGGCCGGTGTTGTGCGCAATTCTGTTTCCCCCGTGTCGGGAGCTCACTTTGCAGCCGTTTTCCCGGCGCTTCTAGTTGATTTCTCGGTAAAACAAATCCTATAATCATTTCTAGGTTGTAACATTCAGTTTAATCGGCAGCTGTTTACAAAATTGTAAAATAAAAATAAATAAACGGTCTTTCAGACATCTCCCGAAAACTTTGGGAAATAAAGAGCAAATGTTTCTAAATTCTCAAAAATTATGTGTGATAGGATGTAGTATACTAGACATTTTCTTAATCCAGTAAACTGTCATATTTTATATTACAAAGGGATGTACTGGGAAGTCTACACTCTTGTGTTTTCAGGAAGTCTTAGGCTGTTTCTCAATTCACGAGAACGCGCTCGCATTCTCGTGAATTGAGAAACAGCCAAAATGTTTGTGTCCTGCTATCAGCCATCCCATCCTCCTCTTTCAGCAATGTAAAATCATAAATACACAGTAGGTGCTGGAATAGTGTTTTATGGCTTACTTTTATTTGTCAGGTTAAAATGACAAAAGTTGGAAAAAGACCGTTTATCTTGCCATTTATAACACAATACAGCGTAAGAAGACATAGTTTATTTATTTTTATTCTACAATTTTGTAAACAACTGCCGATTAAACTGACTGTTACAACCTTGACATGATTATATGAGTTGTTTTACCGAGAAATCAATTAGAAGCGCCGGGAAAACGGCTGCAAAGCGCATTACCGACACAGGGGAAACAGATTTTCACGGGGGAACACCGGATCTCTCTGAACTCTGTGTGAAGCTGCAGTCCCGGTTAGAGGCGACGCCGAAGTACAGAGCCACGCACAGTAGGCGTCTGCACATCGGACCTGCCTCAGAAAGAACGCCGCCAGCAGTTACCTACAACCCCGAGGAGGCAAACGGACAGTTCACGGGGTTGTAATTTTTGGATCCTCGCGTTGTATATAGGTGTTTGTTTTAATAAAGCTCTTTCTTTGCATAAACATCTTCCTGGCAAATGTTCATTTCCTGTATAAATTCATTCATGTCCTTGATGGTAGCCTAATAATAGTGTAGTAGCCTACATAGGATAACATGAATATACAGCATAATATGAATGAATAAATATATATAATAAATAAATATATATAAATATATGTAAATAAGTTATTGGGCATCTGCCAACCAATCAGGAGTGATTTTACTTGTTTGAAAGAAGTGGTTCCATCCAATACTCGGTAAGAACGTTCAAGCCTGGCCTGGCCACGTGTGGTTTTGCTGCCAATCAGCAGCGATTTTACTTATTTAAAAATAGTGGTTTCAGCCAATACTGAGTAGGTTATTCAAGCCAGACCTGGCCAGCCGCGCGGGTTCGCTGCATTCATATGCTAATTAGGGCCATTAGTACAGCTGATCGCTCTCCACATACGTCAGAGTCCGGTTCCGACAATTTGTGGCACCGAAAACGGCAACGAGCGCGGGTTGCAAATTGTCGTTAACTGCCGAAAATGAGGGAGATCTGCGGTAGTTTACGGGGACGAAAATCTCACATTTCATGCAGTGTTTATGTCCACATGTCTGGTTATGTGTGAGACATAACACGTCTGTTTTAAAGTGTGTTGGTTGGTGAAGTAAGGGCTTCCTCACTGTTGACACAAGAAGGGAGAATCATTAATTTTACACCCTGCCTCACAATGTATCCACAGAAGCAATTTGCTTATGTGTTATATTACAGAGAAATCTTGAGAAATCAAGACAATTACATGTTGTCCTGGTGATGAATAAATATGGGCAGATAGGAAAGGTCACTCCATAAAATTAATCATTTAGATAAATTCTGGGTCCTATACATAGGACAGGCATTTGAAATTGTAATGACGCCATCTGAGGCAAACAGAATTTGTGAGCTGAATAAAACATGCTTGGTTATTATAGGCCTGTGTGTCACGATTGATCACAAATTCTAACAATCTCACAATCCCTTCTGTTGTTTCTTTTGTTTAGTAGTTGTTTTTTGGAGGGTAGGGTAATTGTTTTAAATTTTGTGTTTTGGCTGTTCATATTATTCAGAGTTACTGTTTTTTTTTTTTTTCTCTTTCAGTGTTTTTTTTTTTGTCTTCTTTTTACCTCCTCACAGCTAAAATAAATGGGTGTTGTTACATGTCGCTATGGGAGTTCTGGTCAATGACACACAGAGGTAGAGGGGTGAATACAAATCACAGTAGTCTGTTTCTCTGTCCTTATCTCTTCTTCTTTTGCCATCACAACTTTCTTTTAAGTTGTCATGATAATCATTTTCATGATTCCACATGGCCTTTCAGCTTTGCCTAGATCTATTATTTGCTGTGCAACTGTGTGCCAAGTTTAGACGAAATAAATTGTTATGGCTATGGCCATTTTGAGAAGTGTTTCCAATTTTTAATTTGTACATATATGGTATCATGAAAATGTATCTTTTAAAGTATCCAATATTTTAGTAAAACTGTATTCTCTTTGGTAGTTAGTCAAAGGTACTTCAGGAAACAGATTTTATTCAATCAATGGAGTGTAACTACATTTGCAATTTAAACCAATAATTTGTGCTTAGTGTTGCATGTTAGCATGTTTCATTGTATTTGCATAGTCTATGAAAGCTCTCAAAATTCCTTTGTTGTATTTTAAACAGTAATATAATTCAGACCATTAATCTGAGATATTCTTTGGAGATGTAGATATAAGTTTATTTTTTGCTGTTTCATGTAACTTTAAAAATAAGAAAGTCTGTCAGGTCCTGTGTTAAAATATAAATATTCAGTTGAAAGTGTTTATGTAAAAGTGTTAAACTTTTTGCACAGGGAGGAATCTTATTAATATATGAGTCATTGCATTAAGGTCAATAAACACAGTCCTTGGGATGCATTAAAGGAAATTCAGCTGTCACTGGATGTAAAACTGTGCTCCATAAGTCATGCTGATGTGTTTCTCAGTTACATCTAGGGTACTAACTTTTTTCTTTTAAACTTGATTGGATCTAACTTATAATTGTGGTAAACGATGTAAAACTAAACATGGGGCCAGGTTCAATAAAGCTTTCTTTTCTAAATTGTAGAAAATCAAACGCTTTGCATATGTCAAAATCAGAGTCCTCGCAAAGGTGGATATGTGCCAACCACATTTCCAGCCAGATATCTCCACTGACTTAATCAAAACTATTTGTTTTATTTTTATAATTAAACAGTATATCAAAATAGTGCTTTACATTGAAAGCTAAACAAACATGACCTAGGTTAATTATTTGATTGGTATATACTGTACATATTCTAAACTCATTTGCTGGGCCACAGTTTTAGGTTTGTTTTTATTAACAGGTCCACTCAGTAATAATTTACTCACAATGATAGTAAGCAGCAGACTGAATTTGTATGTGATATGTACAATCTTTTTCTTGTGGCTTTTTCTTTATTTATCTAGATTTCACCAATAAAAACTAGGATTCCAATTAAGTTCTAAACAGAAGACCACACCAATACCAGAACAAACCAAAAAAATTCAAAACAGCCGTTTTGGCTTTTTCACAAATAGAATAAAGGTTCCCCAAAACTCAAACCGTATCCTAAAGAAACCCTGTGCAATGCCGAAAATTCAAGTCATGTTTCATCAGCGAAGGTATTTTATATTTTGAACCTGTACTGACCAGAAACAGGAGACCCAGATTCAACCAGACAAGAACAGATAGCATTTAAATATCGTTTATTGAGGAGTAATCTGATACAGGTTGTGGGTGAATCACCAGCATCAGGAACCCCTGGAAGCAGAGACAACAGGTTAGAGACCAGAGAGAGATTTTGTGGGGTGAAGCAGTCACTGAGTTTACGGTCACTAACCGTCTCACAAGCCGGGAATGGGCTGAGAAGTGCAGGCCCCTGTTGGTGGGGAATGTTGCTGGTGATGCCCTAATGTGATTCGGAGTCCGGTCAGGGAAGTTCTCAGGGTTTTTCTCCTGGGATTGGAAGGAGCTCGGTGGTTAAAAGGCAGGCACAGAGTCGGAACCATGGTGGCAGAGTCAGGCAGGATGATCAAGGGGAATAACCAGAGTCCGAAGTCAGAGAGCAGGTTCTGGGTTAGAGCCCGGTGATCCGAGATCCAGGGAAAATCCAAAGCAGAATCCGGGGGCAGAGTCAGGGCACAGAAACAGGTCAGGACTTAAGGTAGCACAGATAATCAGGACCAACTGGGGTTAGGCATGCTCATAGAATCAGGAGGCAGAAGCAGGTCAGGTAACAGCCAGGTAATTAGGTTCTACAGGTCTAAGGCAGTCTCAGAGAATCAGGAGGCAGAGGCAGGTCAGGTAATAGACAGGCAGGCAGGCAGGCAGACAGGGCACAGAAAACGCTGGATTAGACTCACCGGTGGCTCATAATAATCTGGCACTAGTGACTGGTCTGACAGCAGGTTTTATAGTCAGTGGTGCAGGTGGATCTGGTGAAGACTAATGAGAACAGGGCGGACCTGTACAGGTGTGTTAGATGAGAATCAGAGCAGCACTATTGCCAAGATCATGACAGTACCAGAAATTATGAAAAAAAATATGTATTCATAAAAAAGTAATGATCTAATATTTAGCTAGAAACATTAGCATCACTGGACAGCAGCAGCAGCAAACATTTATTATTATTAGCTTTTTTACATTGCATTTTTATTGTGTCATCCCATGAGATGAAAATGCTCTGGGTGAGGAGTCATATGGCTCATATAAAAAAATGGTCACCGTGCACATGTTAGCTGGTGACAAGGGAGAAAAAAAAAATATCAAACCGAACCTATGGATTTTTTTGTATTTAACTATTTATTTCTGAAACAACTGTCTAAGTACTGGTTTTATTACTCTGACCAGACGTTTGTTGGAGGTTATGCACAAGTAAACAGTATACATACTGTATAATTTCCAGCCATTCCTCTTGTCTTATATGTATTTTGCTACTGGTCAATTTTAGATCAAGGCACGGGTTTCACACTAGTCCTTATTCCCTAAAGTAAAAGTGCAAAATCATGGGTGATAGTGGAAAACAACAGGCGAGTTTGGGGTCGCCTGTGGTTCAAAGAATATTATTTGCTGAAAATAATAAATTGACAAAGTATTGAAATTAATAGTGTGTTCACCTCTAAATGTGCTGCTCTACTGTCTGTGAAAAAAAATTGTCAAAATCAAGATCTGACTAAAATCAATATTCAGCCTGTTGTGAAGTCATACATTCCCCAAGGTTGAGTTGCTGTGACGCACAACTTACATCGAGGTCCTGTATAACGGAAAACAGACTGCATGTTGTTAAAGAAATGGACTACGACAGGGCTGTCAGGCATCCTGCAGAGGGAGTCATTCTTTTTGCAGCACAGGTAGAGGGCTTGGCCCATCAGGCAGGACAACTGACTTATAACCACCATAGCTTTTTTCAAATCCTTGCTGTGTTCTGTTACAGTGACTGCTCTTTCCATCTTTACTAATGTCACTCTGTCCTCTCTCTCCTTTCTAACTCCCTTTTCATCTCTCTCATGGTAATTGATCTCTCGCTCTCTCTCTCTTTCTTGTCTCTTTTCTCTTAGGTTGTCACTACTTCACAATAAGGGCATTTTTAATCAAAACTGTTGATGTATGGTTTCTTTTCCTCACCCAGAAGGTAAGCATGCAGTAAAAAAGGGAAATAATGTTTTCAGTAGAAAGTTTCAATAAAACTGTAATACAATAGAATGGAACGGAAATATCCTTTATTATCAGTGGGGAGATTCAGATGTACCAGCAGTAAAGTGACAGGCAAATTAAAGCGTGCTGATAAACACAAAGGTAAAAGAAACTATACAAAACCAAAAAATTAGTATAAAAGACTGAACAATAAGTGCAAATTTACAACATAAGAAAAAATACTACACAGGTATTAAAAATAGCCTACTTGAATAGGATAATAAAAAAATGCATGTGTGCATACAAAGCTACAATTAACAAGAAAAGGAAAAAAACTGTGCAAAAACAGCAGGGATGTAAACACTGAGTGTGTTAGGAGCAATGATGGAGAGGAAGGATCTGCAATTATGTTTCTTTGTGCATTTATGGTGCAGCAGTCTGTCACTGAATGAGCTCTCTAGCTCTGCAACAGTTTCAAGAATGGGGTGAAAGACATTGTCCTAAAGTGATTTTATTTTTACCAGAGTTATTCTGTCTCTCACCAACTGCACTGGTTTCAATCCTACACTGTATGTAGGCAAGGGAGGTAGTCTAGTAACAACTGCGAGAGGTTGTGGTACACTCCAGACAGCTCCAACTTGCCCTTAAGAAGTTCTGGGTGGAAATTAAAGAACTCTCAGATCACCCACATTTCTACAGGTGGGTTAGACCTCGGAGCAGGAGGTAGTTGACAGCATCATCCACCAGGGTGGATGATGCCACAGAATGTTACATTAGAAATATCAATGTATTTTATTAGGATTGCATGGGACAAACCGACACAGGATTGCATAAATGTGAAATTGAAAGACAATTATGCATAGCTTTCAAACTTCTTTCCTAATGAGAATCCAAAAAGCCTGAAGTTCTAAGACTTTGATGACAGATGGTGTTAGAGGGGTGACAGGTTGGCTAGAGAATGGTATGCAAGAAGGTACTGGCTGTGCTGATTATGGAGGTTGAAGTCCAGTGGATTTATGGCTTGAAGATGGATGGTAGGTAGCTTCTGGAGGTAAAAGTAGGAGATGACTTCCTATGGTTACTCAGAGGAAAACTTTGAGGAGGAACACAAATAGTAGACATGAGTTAACACTGGGAAATAACTCTACAAGGTTAGTGGTAGCTACAAGTACCACTTGGGTGATCAGCAGCCAGCTCCTTGTAAGCCTCAGCAGGAGATCAGGATAATGAGGCTCTGGGGTGCAGCAGCACCCAACTGAATTCTGCCCACCTGCAGCTTTAAGAGATGAACGGACACCACACAAGCACAAACACACCCAGGTCCTTCATACCAACTCTGTCCTCCATTGTGGTCTGTCCAAATAAGACAATTTTTGAATTTTATGTCCAAAGAATATTCTGGAAGACCTTCTTTTCGTCTACATCATGGCAAGCTTTAGTTTGGCCTACTTGTTCTGCTTGAAGAGCAAAGGTTTCCTCATTGTTCACCTCCCTCGGAAGTTAAACTGGCACAGTCTCTTTCTAATGGATGTGAAATGGAATGCAATTCCAGGCAGCTCTTTTGTTCTAACTAGGATATTCTCTCTCACTTGAATCAGAAGCACACTAAACTAATCGTCTGAGGTTTAAACAAGATAAACCTCCTTTAAAATGCTGAGTAACAGTGTTCTAACCATGTGACCCACTGTTATGATACCGTGAATGGCTAAAACCAACCATTGGTAGGCGGGCACAAGGTTTCACGTTGCCCAATCAGCTCGGATTCTTCTGCTGAATGTACTTGTTTCCCCAAATGGACTCAATGGAAGCAGACCAAGCTTGGCAGTATGCAGAATGGGAAGTGCTACACATTGTCTGGCTTGCCAGGTTACCTAATTTATTCTTTATCAAAAATTACATCTTACTACATATTACAGAATTTTACAGAATTACTATTTGTACAGTTTTCATTGTTCATTTATATTATATTGTTAAAACTAATATTAAACATCCATATCCTTTAATATTTTAAAAATGCACAGACTTTTATAGGGTCTCTTAATGTCTTCATGGCTGTATGAAATAACACGTGCCGCTTATGATATATCACAGTGTGTGTTTGTCAGGATAGAGTAAGTTACCATGACATAACATTATATTTTTTTGTGCTCATTAATTGCTTGTTTTCTGGATCTTTGCACCAGGCAAATGAGTGTTTGCCAAATAATTATCAGCTGAGTTAATCAGAAAGTTGAGCTTCTGTTGGAGCTACCTTATGGTTTTGGTAGTCTGGCTTAGCTGGTGTCATGGAAAAATTATTATCAAGAAGCAAGATACTCTTTCAATACATATACCGGTCTTTATTGAAGGCAAACAGTGTTCAAGGGGCATTTTTCCCTAAATGCAACCCTAGTAAGACAAATCCTATGTTGCCGAAGTGTCCTGTCTGTTCATCTTACTCATGTTTGAACTCATTTTATCCTGTAAGTAAAGGGCCTACAGTCATCTTGCGATGCATTTAGAAATTAATGTATTTCAAAGACATACACATAATTGAGTTTCATGTTTGTCAATGATTTGCATAAAATGCTTAACTTGTTTATAGAAATGTAATTTGAAGTTAATGAGCCTATTTAACAAACACATTGTGTGGCAAAATGTTAAGGATTCCTCTGTAGCAAAAACAGAAATCCTGCTGTATCTCCAAAGCACAAATGGTTCAAGTCATCTGTGCCATATCAACGTATTAAAATTATACCACACAGACTGTCAAAGACAGTTTTTATAACTAATAAGACAATAATCTTTAGGATTAACTTCAGTATATCATATTTGCTCATGATGTAGATCCACTGAAATAACAAGAACATTTTCTAGTCACTGTTTGACAGCCAAATGCATATCAGATTATGTCAGATACAAACATAAAGTACATTTTATAAGCAGTGGAAATGCTTTTTAAGGTTTATTACAAACTAGAGCTTTGTTAGGATATCAACAAGGTCAAGTGGAACGAGCTGTTTATCCCAGAACTGCATGGCACACTTAGATGGCACTGACCCAAAAGATTGGCACATATCTATCAGGTACCACCCTGGAGGTGACACAGCTTCCCTGCTGATGTCACAGTTTGGATGTGTACCGCCCCTGTATGGGTGTGTCCCGAGATCCCTTTATAATGTTTGTGTGATGAGCACTCGAGGCCTTCCTGCCGATCAGGAGCCCATCAGCGCTGGTGTGACTGTAACTATTTCTCTGTCTTTACGTAGATAAAATATAACTAAAAACATACTTGTCTGTTTTATGCGTCCTACATTCAAGGTAGTAAAGTAAGTGGGGGTCGCCTGACTGGGTAAAACGAACTGGGTCCACCGAGGGTGCTTCACCGTAGACACGGCACGGTGAAACAATAACAGCTTCACACAGTGTTTCAGTACCTGTCTACAGTTTTTTACTACTGCCATATTGTGCACATGCCCTACATCTGACAGAAATTAATAGGCCGAACTGGTAGCCTTAATCGTAACAGGTCGGGGAGATTTGCTCACCCTCTGTCTTTCGATAACTCTCAGCTCATCTTGGCATCCTGCAGTGCCATGGTGAAGAAGGCATGATGAGAGGAAGCCTGTTTTTCACCTGTCTCCCATCAACAATGTTGCCACTAGCTTGCCAGACTGTGAGCTCACTGCTAAATCTTTCCGCTTACTGTTGATTCAGTGTCTGAGGTGTTTTGCCATAACTTTTGTTTACTCCTAATTTATTTTGTGTGACTATTATATGAAAAAACAATTACAAAAATAAACCCCTAGTGTTATTTAGTTGTATATTAGAGTATTTTGTACATAGTTCACATGTAGTGTCACATCAGCTGCTGTGACCCTCACACCTGCAAGTCATCCCCTTGATCAGTAGCTGGAGCCATATAAGGACGGAGCCTCCACCTGCTCGGCGTCAGACTGTTGTCTAACCCCAGTGGTAACACTTTCAGGCCATTTTTGTCCGCGCACGTCTAGTTTGACTGAACTAAGTTTGACCCTCTTCTAACCTGCCTGTTTCTCTCCCTTGTCCAGTTCGTCTGCTTACCTGAACCTCCTCCCTCACCTGCTGCCTTGAACTCCCCAGTTACGACCCCCTGCCTGCCTGACACCTGATTATGAGGATAGCATAGCCCCTAAACACGGACTGACACCACGGACCTGACCCCGCCTGCCTGACCGAGAACCTTCAAATAAACGCCATCTAACCTTGCCAACCGCTCAGTCTCTGAGTCCATTCCTGCCTGTAGTGTGACATGCAGTTTTTGCAGGATATATTTTGCTGGCCTTTCTGTTATTGTATGGTACACCTTGATAGCACATCTTCAATCCTCTTAAATATTAGGATAGTAAGCCTATACTGTAAGTTACATACTAAAATTTACAAATGTTCCTCAAAGCATTATGATGTTTCTTGCAGCTTGCCTTCTTCTGATTACACACCCTGTTTCTGTGTGTAAATGGACACACATCAGACATTCCCTGCGTTACCATACAATACCGTCTTTATTTACCTAGTGCTTAAAAACAGCCAACAGCTGAAACAAAGTGCTGTGCATTGCTATAAGCTAAAACGCATCCATTAAAAAACTAAGATAAAACGATAATGCTTGATAACACTTCAAAGAAACAATAAAACCAATTTAAAATGAAAACTAGTGGTAAAAAACAAAGAATAATAATGGGTTTTAAGGCAAGTATTAAAAGTGGGCAGTGAAGGAGCCTCTCTTATGTGCAGGGGCAGGTTATTCCACAATTGAGGGCCAACAAAAAGGCCCTGCTCCCTCTGAGCTTCCTCTTAGACCTGAGTACCTCCAGGAGAAGCAATTCAGCTGACCTAAGGGACCGAGAGGGCGAGAGATAAGAATTTTAAAATGAACTCTAAAATGTACTGGGAGCCAATGGAGTAAGGCCAGAATTGGGGTAATATGCTCTGTGTTTATGAGAAAGCAAAGACTGATTCACTCCAACATAGAGTCCATTACAGTAATCCAGGGAGGATAATATAAAAGGATGGATCACTGTTTCATGGAGTTGTCTTGACAGAGATAACTTCAATGATGGAAAAGAAAAAGTGATTGATCGGGAAAGCCTCCTTCTTCCATCATCTCATGATCCAGTTTCAGTGGTCATATTGTTGCATTTGATTGGTGTTTTTAATCATGTGGTCTGCTGCATCATTTTGAAAATCAGGCAAAACTATGACATCATCAATGAATTCACAAGATTTTACAGATGAAATTGTACTGAACAACTGCAGCTGACTTAACCTTAAAGGGGAAGTCCGGTCAACAAGGAAAAATCAGGGTATCATTAGCTATAACTAAAACTAATACGTTTGTGGTTATTTAATGAACTTATCTTTAATCAATAAGAAAATAAAAACATAAATTGTCGTCTGAATCACTGTGTATGGGGGCTGACATTACTGCCCATATTTGGGCAGTAAGGGGCGTTTGACATCACATCCTGGGGCGTGGAAAAGCGGAAGCGGCGACAGCATTTCTCTCCGCTTTCCATGCAAAGTCAATAGGAGCCGTTCTACACAGCTGCGATCATCAATAGTTTTTTCGGATTTCCAGAGGACTTCACCACTGACATTCCCAAGAGCTTTTGCTGAAGCAACAATGCCCATGTGCATGGCCATCGGATGTTCCAACACAACTGGTAAAAGTGGAAAAAACATTGCTTATTTCAACTTCCCATTCATGAGCCACCGGGCTCGTTGCTGGATTGCCAACTTGAACAGAGCGGATTTGCCATCTAACTTCTGGCCAGAGAGAAAACACATTCTATGCAGTGACCATTTCGAAGAAGAATGTTTTGAACATGACATGAGAGCGAGGATTTTCGGTAAGTTATTTTTTATTTTAGAATTTTTTATTTAGAATTTGCGGGGATGGTCACCGAGCAGAGGGGCGGAGGGATACCACATGTGTTGTGGTATCCCTCCGCCCCAGCATGTGCTGGAACGCTCTTATATTTTAATATTTATACGATAATGACCACCTGCCCTATTTACTACAGGGCAAATATATAACTTAAGTCACTTCAGCGATCTCTCCTCCGCTGTGTGTGTGGTTGTGCGCGCTCCGCTGCAGCGCCGGCAAAGCCGTGCTGCGGCGGAGCGCGCACACACACACACACATACACACACACACACACACACACACACACACACGCGTGTATACATATATACTGCAGGACCCGACTGAGTTTGCACTGGAAATAGGTACGCTGGATTCCGTCAAAAGTCCGGTTTCTGTCAAGAAACTCTTCTAAAAAAATCCATATCGCTATCAGATGATGATAGCTCCACGGAACTCTCATCACTGTCACTAAGTACTTCATCACTCTCTGCTTCGTAGCGTTGAAACTTGCTCAACTGCGGGTCCGCCGAGTGACGTCAAAAAATGGGAGGTGACAGTACTATTCTTGACCAAGATGGTTTCCTCCACATAAACATGATTAAATGAAAATTATTCATAATTAAAAAAACGTATAATTTTTTGCACAGTATGTAGTAGTTTTATATTTAAAGTACTTTCAGCAGTTTGAATTCTGATTTTGACCGGACTTCTCCTTTAATGTCCAGGGTAGCAAACAGAAAATGAGATGATCTTCCCTTGTAACAACCTTGTAGTAACAGCCCCACTTTTTTATTGTTTCCAGCAGCTTACCTGGTAAGTTGGGGGGAGGATAACAGATGGCCTTTATCATAAAAACGTGGGTGGTTCAACTTTGACCCCTCATTCTGTGTTCATGATCACAGATAAAAGTAAAATCTTAAAGGAGCTTCTAAGAGTGTGACACAAATCTTGTATTAGTATGTATTTGTAGGGTAACATTTGATTATGTTTTTCAGATTTTTGTTTCAAATCTCTTAAGTGTTGTCTGCCACTGTAAAAAATCAACCTGCATTTAAACAAGCTTTGTCTATATCATGTCAACTTTCAAAAAGGTATACTGCAATACCCTGACCTTGGATATCTAGGTTTAGAATTCCTGCAGCTGGCATGATAGACAGACACTGGTAGGTTTGGATCTGTTTTAGTTCTCGTTGAAGGGGAGGTTATTTGAAATGCAGAACTAGAGTCTGACAGCTGTCTACTCCATGGCATGTATCAGAATGTTGCTATCCCTGAGGTGCCTATCGTTGCAGATGAGGCACAATGTGCTTCTGTCTATCACAGAAAGTAAGATCATCAAAAGCAGAAAGACGGGTTCAACTTTAGTGGATGCTATTTGTGTTAAAATCATACACTATCAAAAAATATATTTTAAAACTGATTTTGTTTTAACAAAGCTGTCCTTGTTTTCAAGTTGATGGGATACACAGTGTTCACTGCACCGTCATTCAATGTATCGCATCTGATTTGTGCTGGTGGTGCAAGATGACTTTTCAGGTAATGGGAAATAATGAGTTTAGGGATACTGCCACTTATGATCTGAAGTGAAGTCCAGTTTGGAATATCGTAAAACGATAAATATAATTTCAGATGCATCTATGAGTTGCATTGATGATGCTGGATTGCAAACTTTGATGTGCTGCATAATAAAATAAATAAAATAAAGTTAACTACTATTGTAATATTGTTGTTATATATATATATATATATATATATATATATATATATATATATACACGCCAGCCAACATGGGGGGGCAAACGGGTCAGTTGTCCCCGGTCCAGGACAGAGGGGGGGCCCAAAACTGACACTCTGACTGAACGTTAAACCGGTTATGAAGCGATAATCGTTGAAGTGGCAGATCAGCGAGATTTTTCTCACAGATGATGTCCACATGGTTATTTATTACTTCTGATAATTTTTTTTCCAGTCTCCTACCCGCATCTCTCGTTTTTTGCTTTCTTAAAATCCATGAAATCAAAACGATCTCGCTCGGCGGATTTTCCCAGTGACGTCACACCATGAGTCGCAAACCTGGAAGCCGGCACCCGCTATACTGTCTGAGTACTAAATGGATAAAGTTGTTTTGCTTTCACGGCTTTTTTAGAAGATACCTCGTCGTTGTGTCACTATGTACTGTTCCCACGAAGATTGAAGATTGCATGAGTGGCCAAAAGACACACTTAGAGCCCGTTTGTGACTCGTCATTTTAAAGACGACTGCCTCAGTGCTCCGGGGGAGGGGGTCTTTGGCTCTTCACGGCCGCTATTCTTCCTCTTTAGATTTTAACGGCAGCTTGCATCCATTATTGTTGCACTACTGCCATCTATTGGATCCTAATATCTATTCCTCAAATTCTCTGATCCCAGTATTTTTTTAAACCGAATAATATTCTTTTTCCTCTAAATTCTATTTATCTTATAAACCACATTCTCAATTTTAAATTCCTATTTAAACCTAATTCCGTTTTTAATAATCTTTGATTTACATATCTTCTTCAATTAATAAAAACATGTTCTATTGTTTCTACATCATGACAACTACAAAAACCAGTAAGATGTTTCCCCATTAAAAAAAAAAAAAATATGACCGGTTCTTATTCTGTTTATAATTATCTCCTCCCTCCTGTTTATTCCTCTAATCCTTACTACATCAACTGTATTTTGTATCCTATATAAGTGCCTTCCATTTATTACATTATCCCCCTACTGCTTGCTTTCTCTCCAAACTATACTTTTGCCTTCAGAGTTGGATAACTTTACTGGCATATCAATATATTCTTTTTTATAAGCCTCCTTAGCCAAACTATCTGCTCTTTCATTACTCAAAATACCTACATGAGCAGTAGTCCAAAATATTACATTTTTATTTTGTTCACATATTCTATGATGAACAGCCATAACTTCATTACATATTTTGATGATTATTTGTACATCCCTTTTGAATACTCAATGCAGATAAGCACTACAAAATATTTTATTTATATTAGTATCCTCCACCCATTCTCAAGCTAATAATATAGCACACATAATTCTACTGCATATATACTGAGATAATTAGATGTTCTTTTTGAAATAATCTTTGTCAGGAATCACCACTGCTATACTAGTTGCCTCACTCTTTGTCTTTTTATTTTCATGTATCTATGTCTACATGTGTTGTCTTTTACTTTCCTGTATCTGTTTATTCACTTGTGTTTAAATGCACCCCAGCAATGAAAAAAATAGTTATGAGAAATTTTACTCACTGCTGCTTGTTGTTTCAGACCATGTAGACCACTGTTTTGAGATGCTGCTAGCAGAGCTGGAGAAAATAAAAACTAAGCAGGTTGATGCAGCATAAGAGCCCCCATCACTAACAAGTTCATTTGTGAAACCAACAAAAGATGATGCCATCAATCTCTCATTCAGTCAATTTTCAAAAAGACCATGAAATCATTGTATTAGTAATTGCCTATATTACATAATAACCACAATAATTTTGTTTACATGCATGTTTTAGATTTTATTCTTTCAGCTTGGGTATTTATTTTTTTAACTTATAACAGGTGACCTCTAAAGGTAAAGTCATCTTCATGTCCAGGGGGTGGGAAGTGGGCCCTTATACAGCTGACTGCACACAAGGGTATCACAGCCCTGGTATCTTTGCCTAAATAGTCCCAACACCATTTCACAAATTGTCTATAGGCTATATGCTTATACTGTTGCTTGTAATGGGACCAAGCAACCAGCAATGTCCAAGCATTTAGACACACCGCTTCCATGCCAGGATGGTCTGTGTCAGGGATTTCTCCATCCATATCCTCTCTGGCTTCTTCAATCTTAGCAACAACCAAGCCAATTTCCTGGCAACAGATGCACTCTCACGCAGAATCCATTATTGGCAGTGAGAACAGGAACACCTAAAAAATAAGATTGATTAATTGTATATTTGTATATGAATTGCACACCATAACTGATTTGCTAAATTCACTATTAATGCATTTATGGTAATGGAAATGGATTTACATTAAGGAAATCTTCAGGCCTCAATATTACTCAGTGTATATTTTTGATATATTATTATTTCTGACTTTTGTTATACTAGTATGTAGGTAGGCTAAATATATGTACCGATACTGTTTATAAATTGTTGTCAAGTGATTCTTTATGATAAGTAGCACCTCATCACTGGGCCTAAGTAGGCCATGGCATAAATTAATTTTGAGTTGTGAATAAATGCTCATTCATTTTAGTGATACATTTTGTCCTCATCTCTTTATTTAAGATAAGATAAGATAGACTTTATTGATCTCACAGTGGATAAATTCACTTGTCACTTCGGCTCAATAAAAGTGACAAAAGACCGATTATCTTGGCGTTTAAAATAACACAAAACAGTGTAAGAAGACCTCGTTTATTTATTTTTATTTCATAATTTTGTAGACAGCTGCCGATTAAACTAATGTTACAACCTTGATATGATTATATGCGTTGTTTTACCGAAAAATCAATTATAAGCGGCGTGAAAACGGCTGCAATGCGCGCTCCCGACAAAGAGGGGGGTGGGGGAGACAGATTTTCACAGGGGAACTGAATTTCGCACAACAACGGCATTTTAACCATTAAATATCTATGGTACCTAAAAGAAAATGTCAACATACGAAAAAATATTTAAACTGTGTAGTTAAAAGAAAAAAAAATGTGTCCTACCATTCATCCAATCTCCCGACGTGCAATCTCCACTCATTGTCCGACTCGCTGTTGTTCGTCTGCTGCTTTCTCTTCATCTGAAACATCTGGGTTGAACATGTGAGGCTCCAGACACAAATATTCTTCCTCCGATACATCAGAATGGTCTCCTGGTAGGAATCGCTCGGTTGAAGTCGAAATTTCGCTTTCTGATTTCTCGTTTTGGCTATCGCATGTAGTGCAGTAATCCGCCATGTTGAGATGAACGCTCACGTTCTGACGTCACGACTTCCGGGTTGGAGGGCGCTTGAAAAGGGATTAGTATCTTTTCCGATTTTCTTTTAAATGTGAAAAAATAACTAAAAAAATTTGGTGGTATATTTATTTGTTCATATTTTGCTATATATATATATATATATATACGTAAGGTTATGTCAAACTGACGTACGCTTCATAACCGGTTTAAAATGATCAGAGTGTCAGTCAGCGTGCGCACTGTCACGGGACACTGCTGCTCCCCCTCCCCTCTCGTACATGGCTCAGCGGTGCCAACCAATCAGCACGCAGGCTCAGCCTGGCCCGCCCACTCAACCCCACACACAAACAACCGCGCTGCTGAGACTCGGAGAGAGAGAGACACAGGAGCGGAAAAAACATGAAGAGGGAAAGAAGCGCCGTTTTGCTCTATTTTAATACCATAAATGAAATCAAGCTGTAAGTTTTGTAAAAAGCCGGTTAAATCCAGTGAACACAACAAATTTATCTAAGCACGTGAAAAACCATGAATACGTCGAGTGACAGAAACGGAGAGGAGACGAAACTTCTCTGATTGCCCCGACAGACCCACAGACTGACGTCACTGACTGAGGCGTTTCAGTCCTCCAGAGAACATCCAGGAAGATAAGAGTGGTCATCTTCAGCAGCAGTTCATGTTAACTTTCAAATATATTAGCTATCATATGTTACTGGAGCCCACACAGAAAATGTAATTAAGACCTTGAAAGAACCCAGTACATATATCCCATTAAAATTTTTTATTTAAGATAAGGTAACATTAGCTAATCCTTTATTTATAATTTATAGGATTGAAGCAACAGGCAGGTGCACACAACACAGACACAAGGATTGAAAGATATGAGGTAGATTAGGAAAAAAACGCTATGAACATAACATTATTATTATTATTATTATTATTATTATTATTATTATTATTATTTAATTGTAACAATAAAATTAAAATCACAAAACCCAAAAGGTCAACAGTTTCATGATACATCAAGCTTAGGGACTGGCTAATATACAGCAGGTCAAAAAAGGCCATATTTTGGCTGCAGTGCTTGCTGTTCTCTTATCAAGAAAAGATCAACTAGCGCACTAAATTCAATAGATGGGTTAAAATTATCCAGTACAAAATACAGAGATTTCCCGGGGGCCCAAAAAGACTGTGTTGTCCCGGGCCCTAGCAAAGCTGTCAGCTGGCCTGGCGCAGTCTCTGCCGGCGCTGCTCTCTCCCTCTCTCCTCCTTCCACAGGTGACAGTAGTTGACTGGCGGGCGGGGAACACACACCTGCAGTGTGTTCAGCAGCGCCTTCCCGCACTATAAGATCTGTGCACGGACAACGAAAGGATGCCAGAATGTTAACCCAGTCGTGGTATGCCTAAGGCCACCGGTCCGTCTCCTGAAGCTTCACGTCTGTGAGTTTTCAATCTCCGTTTTGGATCTAACCTTTTGTCTCGTGTTTTTCTCTAGTTCCCTCGTGTTTTTGGAACGTCTCTCCCGTGTGACACTGCGCCTTAAAGACCAGGCTCCCGAATCCACTCCCGCTCAGATTCTGCTCTGGCAATCTCCCCCTCAAACTCCCTTGAAAGTACCAAGTCAGGCACGAGGTTCCTCTCCCCGGATTCACCCTGGTTTCCCCGGACTCTCCTGGTTCCTCCCGTTGTCTCTCTGGATCCAGGCTACTCGGACCCTGCCTAACTTCCCGCTCTCTGGTCACTCTGTCACCTGCACCTCCAACATCAGCTGAGTCAGCCTCACTCCCCCCCGGCTTAGTCTCCGAGGTCTGTGGTAAGCTTACGTCTTTAGTTGAACTCATCCCGTGTGTGATTATTATTTCCCTTACCTCGCAGATCTCGAGTGTTCTGCCCGAGTCATTTCCCACGTCAACTCCGTTCCAGAAAGATTCCCCTCTGAAGTCTTTCTCCCGAAAATAAAAATAAAAACCGTAAAACTGCGTCGTGTGTCGGTGTGTTCTGCATGTGGGTCAAATATCTTAAATCAAACATAATCTATCTATCTGTCTGTCTGTCTGTCTGTCTGTCTGTCTGTCTATCTATCTATCTATCTATCTATCTATCTATCTCTCTCTCTCTCTCTCTCTCTCTCTCTCTCTATATATATATATATATATATATATATATATATATATATATATATATATATGTGTGTGTGTGTGTGTGTGTATGTTTCTGCAAATAATGATGATGGATAGCACAGATTCAAAAAGAAGAAAACAGTGCATTACAAAACACCCCTTAAAATGTATACACTGACAGACCAACTCATAGTAGTGCATCATGTTTTAACGCAGGGGCAACAGCATTGTGTTTTTACAGTATTTTACAGATACCAATCTAACAACTGGAGCTTGGATTTGTATTCAGTCTCCTGTACATTAGTGAACAACCTGCCTTGTGAGGACCAAGGAACACACCAGACAGGTCAGACATAAAGTTGTAGAGCAGGGAATGCTTATGTCAAGCTTTGAGCGTCCCACTGAATGCTGTTCAATCCATCATCGAAAAATGAAAAGAGTATGCAGGTCATGGTTGCTAACCTAAACTGTTTGGCTGAGAAAGGGGCTTATCAATCTGAAACTCAGCCAAAAGGCCCATGACAACACTGAAGGGGTCTGCAGAGAACCATTGCTCAGATATGATAATCTGTCAACAGGGTAATAGTTGTTGACTGTACAAATCTGCCCTTAACAAAAGAGTGGCAAGAGTAATAAAGTCATGAATTCAACTTGGAGCAATGGCTAAGAAAGCCATCTACACTTGCTGCACATGCAGATGGCTAAGCTAAGATTTATACACTCAATAGTATTTTCATATATATATTACAGCATCACAACTTGGTCACTCACTGGAGATACACTATTACGAGCAATATATATTATTATTCAAAAAGTTTATAAAAATCCTTGACCAAAAGCCTCTGTCATCAGTGTAATATTATGGAAAAATACAACACACTCAATTTTGAAAACTTTATTAAATTTAAAAATAGCTGTTTAATTTACAAAGTTTACTGTTTATGTAAAACAGCCCAATGACTTATAGGGAAGTTCTGAGGGAAACTGCAGTACCACTCCGGTCCAGCAGGTGACAGCAAGAAGACAGCATGAATCAAAAAGACAAAGGCCGCACAACTGGTTTTGCTGATGGCATTATATCTCCTTAGCCCATTTTAAACTTGGCCCCGGACTGCCGGGCTTTACTGTATTGTACTCCTGTTGGTATATATAAACAACAGCTTCTTTCTGCCTACACAGGGACCACAGTGGTGTGTGTGTGTGTGTGTGTGTTTGGGGGGGGGGGGTGACAGAAGTTTAAAGGTGAGACGAGGCTTTGATCTCTCCGCTCTAAATTTTGCTGAATGAAACCTAGGTGGAAGTTCAGCTAAGGAAACTGAATCACTTACCCTCATCCAATCAGAGGCTCATCCGCCTCAGACACAAGCCAATCGGCTTTGAACCGCACCTCCACGAAGCCCAATCAGCATCCAGAGTACATCTTAAAAAAGTTTCTAAATCCACGACTCAGCCTACTACTCAGCCAATGCGCAAGCAATGGTTGCGCTTTGACTGATTTGGACTCTGATGACTCTGATTCAACCCACCTCCATCCCCTTCTCCACCATCGTAGCCAAGCTCCATCTGGCTTTTCCATGGTGCTACTTCAACCTCATCCCTATCAGAGTGTAATTCATCCCGGACTCTTCCTGCATTCCCCGTCACATCTCAATCGGTCTGGCAGAAGACCGCCATGTTGTGCCTGGTTCTGCCAGAAGTTTCTTCCCAAGGGGGAGTTTTTTCTCTCCACTGTTGCTTTATGCTTGCTCATCATGGGAAGGTTCATGCAAACCTGTATTTTATCCAAGCTGGTCATCGATCTTTCCAGGTCCCAAGCTCTCCCTCAGTGAAGCACTGGTATCAGCTCACCCAGTCTACTGGATCTCACCACTACAGTTCAAGCGGATCGTCTTGCCAACCAGCAGTCTATGGACTGAACCAACTTGTGTATCTCCACTCCCACCAGTTTCAGGCCTGGGGGGAAACATCCCTCTTCTCATACACCTGCCTATGCGTATTAAAGTAAACTTCAGCGGTAATGTTTCCTGTCGAGGTCTGAGCGCCAAAGTCTTAAAATATTTGTATCAATAAAATTCTTCTAATTGTCTTTTCTTTCTGTGTGAGTTTTTCATATTAAAATGGAGTTAAAATTAAGAGCATTATGAGTATATTTTTTTGCCTCAGCCATGGCGAGAACAACAAGCAGGATTTTTAGGTACAATACTAAGGAATTTTGATCGCTGCAAAAAAAAATTTCATAGGTTATAGTACATAATTTTCAAAAGCCTGTGGCTTTCAACCATCAAGGTATTCAATGAATTGAGCTCTTTTAAGGTTTCCCATGAAATGGTTGTGTTGCCAACAGATCACTTTTGCTTCACCGACATAGTGTCCAGCCACTGATGGCAGAAATACACTATCTTGACATAGGGCACAGCTGCGCATCCAGGGTAGTTTGCCTCTATCCGTATAACATGATCTCATTATGGTGTTCGGATTACAGATCAACATAAACCCACCCGTTTCATTCGGAATACAATTTCATTCCCATTGAGCTTAACCTGATCACATAATTTTGATTAGTATGTTTACATTAAAGGCCTTTATTGCTTATTTAACAGAGGTTTACTCTGGGATATTCACTTATTCATAAATCTGAATGTACCTAAGCTGAAATATTGTAATTCAGCTCAGTGGATCTCTGGCAGAGTTGTGTTTTCTATTTATTTATGTTTAGCTTTCTTTAGAATCCTGTGGTTTATAGTAACTCATAATCTTTAGAAGCTCAATAACTGACATTGTTTATTCAAAGAATGGTTTTGGCACATGGTTCTAAAGCTAATGCACAAGCCAGAACACGATTCTGTAGGCTGATATATTTTGTTCTTTTTTCTATTGTGGCATGAATTATCCAATTATGCTAATTGGTTTGGGTTTAGGAAGCAAATACTGTTGGTTAATAACGAGAGGCATAGACAAGCTTGTTTTATTTGAGATGAGCATACATTTACTCCCAAGTAACACTCCTCTGTTATGTACTGATCATGTGGATACATATCCCTGCTAAACCATGGAGGACAAACAGGATATATTTTAGAAAGGAACTGGAAATACTGACATCATGTAACAAATGAGCAGGCCTTGCATTTATCACTATATGCTGCTCTTGTTCCACTTAGATTTATTCAGAGAGATTCAACACAGCTCATAGTTCAGTAATGTTATAGGAGAGACAACAGGTAACATTATATCAATGAATTTCTCTCCTTAGAGTTTAGCCTGTAATTATATTATAATGATCACTTAATATTCAAGCCAACCTTCAGATTAAAATCCACAATAGAAAAAGAAATAATGTGCATAGAACCCCCTTGCTAATCTTGGTTTATATGTTCAAGTGGAGGCCATCCCTAAATCTTCATTAGCTTGTTTTATCAGTGACTTCTTCTCTGTGCTTTTTCAGACCTATTCAGTGGACATTACTTTTGAGTACAATCACTGCAGTAGTTAGAGGTTTGTTGAGCCCCTGGAGTGTGTATGCTCTGCCAAGAAAATAAGCCAAGGGACACAGTGGCATTATACGTACGAAGGTCAGCTTGTTAACCAAAGTAATTGGATTTTTCATCCCTCTCTGGGTGATGACAGCCTTTAGCTTGCATTTGTTGCACACTCCTCTCCTCACTGCAGTTTTGGTATTGATTTGTCTTTTTGTTGAATTCAGAGTAAAAACAATGCAGACGTTGTTCACCCTCTATGCTATAAAACACTTCAACATCTTGATTAATGGTCATTTTACAGATTTATGTGAAGGACCAATTACCATCTTTTAGCAAAACCCCTGCATAGACTCTATGCAGGGGTTTTGCAGTAAAACATATTATGAGTATCATATTTTTTGGACTATAAGTCACACTTTTTTCATAGTTTGGTCGATAGTCAGGTGCGACTTATATATCAATTTTAAATGGTTATTCATATTGACCATGAACCAACAAGTAAAAATTACCGTCTATAGCTGCAAGACGGCTCTTTGGGCTTGTAAAAACTATATGCAGCTCTTATACCACTTAAAAATTAATTGAAATATTAACTTATTAAAAACAAAGAATGAACACATGTTTATATGCTGTTTCACTGTTTCAGTATGCATTCACGCAACAGAGTGTTGTGTGGTGCAGCTCGAAGGGCCCAGACCATATTGGGCTGTCTGTGAAGCTAATACCAGCTAGCGCTAGCTCACAAGTATGTTGTCTGGATGGTTTACAACTTCAGTAATGCACATGAGCTTTACGTTGCTCTGAAAAATCCACGACATACCATTAGCTTAGTACATAGCACTGTTATGCTCACTGTCTAATTTCAGCATCATTTTGACAACTTTCAGCTAATGGGCCGTTACACTGAAATGTGCTGGCAAGAACCCTCCCGGTTGGAGCTGCTGGCTTGTTATGCTAATTTAAAATATTCAAACTCCCTAGTATGTTCCATATAATTCACCCAGTTCTGGATGCAGCTGCGTAATAGAATAAGTCATTTTACTAGAGGGACGGCTGGGTTGGAACTTGCCATTCCAGGTGCATCCTTGGCCACCCGAATGCCACCCCAATAAATTGACAGGCCACATCACGTAGTTTGAATGATGCTCAGTTAGGGTGTGAAGTGGTTGATATGGCTCGATCACATACAAGCTGGACACAACATTTTCAAGTATGTTTTAAAAGGGTTTGCTTATAACTTTAATGACAATCTGACTTCACATGTATACTATTTTGAGTCTGCCAGAAGCTGGGCAGAGAAGAGGTAGGTTTGAGTTATTGTCTGCAGTCACATTATTAAAAAAAGCATATTAAACTGTAGGCAGTTTATATTGGGGTGTAAATGTCAATATCGTACAGGAATATGTCATGTAGTGTTACTGCTTTGATGTAGTTTTAATTTTTTGCTGAGTAGAGTGTTTAATATGTGTGAGGTAGCTAGTAAGATAGCATGCTCTTTAGCTAACATAAACCTCAGGATGACCATTCAGCTTTGTGGATGAACTGAACCACACAGAGAAGATGAGCCCAAGACTGACTGAATGATGGCAGTGTAGAAGATGATCAGTAGCTTCTGAGGAATGTTGAACTTTGGGAGGTAGTACTGTGGAAATTGCCACTGGAAGTCTAGTCTCAGCTGGGCCTTCTCATGGATGGTGTCAATGTGTGATGACCATTTCAGGTCACCAGAGAGGGGTGGTTCCTAGGAACCAGAGGTTACCCACAGTAGACAGTGTTCTAAGGTGGGACAGAATGTGGGTCGGTCTTGTCAAATCCACCATCATCTTCACTGTCTTTAGCAGGTGGTTCTGGGTGCACCATTGGACTAGCTGATCCATCTCCTGTATGTATACAGACTCTTTGCCATCCTGGATCAGACCAATGACAGTGGTTTCATCTGTAAACTTCAATCATATATATTATAGAAACATATTGTCAGTTACAATGTTTTTTTAGCGTTTCACTCCATTTAATGCATAGTGACCTTGAGAAAAGAGCATGCACTTGTTTATTCACTTTCATCATATACAGTATTTAACTCTTAACCACCATCTCCTCTCAGTCTGGTCTGAGCTGGGCTGCTCCCAGCTGGGGTTGATCATTTGGAGCTGGACTGGAGTGGAGCAGCGCTTGGGGTGGAGCGGAGCTTGATAGAACTCGGAACCGGCTGACACAACGGCTTGGGCTTGGCTTGGGCACCCAGGTGAGGAAGACTGGTGCCTCTTAAGCTGCACCTGACGTCAGTCTGGCCAGCTGCCTCCACTTCCAATCAGCCCCAATTAATAGCTCTACACAGGGATGTTAAGGACTCAGAAAAAAGGGCCTTGGGCCGTAACCCCCCCCCCCCCCCCCTTCAAAACAGGGTCCCTCAGAACCCTGGGCAACCTGTATATTAACATCCAGAAAAAACAAACAAAGGTAAATACACACACACACACGCACGCACACACCATATCTCAGGCCAGTTATTGTTTAAAACAAAACAATAACAAAACCTAGTTCCCCTCCGATCCCATTCCTAGGTCAACAACTGGTACCTTGAAGTGACTCTATTTGAGAGGAAAGGAAACAGAAAATTTGAGAGGAAAGGAAAGAGAAAAAAAGTTACTGACTTTGTGTTCTTGACAAAGCGTCTGCAACAATATTATCCTTCCCCTTGATATGATGAATATCTAAGGAGAAGGACTGCATAAACAGTGACCATCTAACAAGTCTTTGGTTTGGACAGCGAAAAGCGAAAGAAGGTCAGAGGATTGTGATCCGTAAAAACTACCAAAGGTCCTGAACCTACATAGACCTCAAAATGTTGTAAGGACCAAATAAGAGCAAGGGTCTCTTTTTCAATCACTGAATAATTCAGCTGATGCCTATTAAACTTTTTAGAAAAAAAACATACAAGTCTTTCAAGCGAAAAGTCATCTTCTTCCAACAGGACTCCACCTGCACCAACATGGCATTAATCTGAAGCTTAAAAAGGCTTAATCATATCAGGAGCTAACAAGACAGGAGAATTGCATAGCAACTTCTCCATGTCTTCAAAAGCCTGTTGACAGACAGAGGACCAAATGTATTTCACATTCCTTTTCAAAAGATCTGTCAAAGGTGCAACCACAGTTTTAGCAGAAGGATCTATAATATCCAACTAAACCCAAGAATTTCATGAGTTCCTTATTAGTTGTCAGTGGTGGATACCTTTCAATCGCTTCTACCTTTGCACAAACTGGACATACTTTACCTTGACCAACTCGATGACCAAGATAAGTAATAGTCGCTCGAGCAAATTCACATTTGGCTAGATTCACCGTCAGACGTGCATCCACCAAATGGTCAAACAAAGTTGTAAGTCTTTCCAGGTGACTACGTGAGTAGACAATAATGTCATCCAAATACACAGAACAACCTTCCAAATCCCCAACAACTTTATTCAGCAAATGCTGAAAAGTTGCTGCCGCATTTCTCAAACCAAAGGGCATAACCTTATATGAATACAACCCATTAGGTGTAAAAAAGGCAGATATTTCCTGCACAGTCAAAGGAACCTGCCAATAGCCTTTCAGTAGATATATCTTGCCAATGAATTTAGCATGCAAATTTAGCATTTGTCTGATTTTGGAACTAACAAGCAAGGCAAAGCCCAGCTTGAACAAGATGCTTGAGCAAAGCCATTTTCTAGCATGTACTCAACCTCAGCATCCAGATGTTTGCATTTTTCTGGGTTAACCCTATAAAAATGCTGTTTTATAGGTCGTGCATCACCCACCTCAATATCATGTTCTATCAAGTGTGTGCAGGATGGAACATCTGCAAATAAATCAAAGTGAGATTTTATCAACTGAATTAACTCAAAACATTGAGTCTTTGGTAAATAACTCAGCACACTATTGAAGTTTTCCAGTACTTCGGAATTCTTCAATCGACCAGTTAGAATGGCTGAATCGGGAGTAGGCAACACATCACCACTCCAATCACCTCCAGCAGATGTCATCGTTTCACCAACACATACAGGGTGAATTGTGTGTGGGCCAGTAAAGCCAGTACTTGATCACCTGCAAGAAAAACACGGTGCTCAGCTTTTTATCATACAAATGCTTTATTTTCTGTGCAGACGTTGGCTTCTCTTTTGCCAGCTGTGTAGCAGTAAAGAGTCTCTGCTTAAATCCATTAACATAATGTAACAGGTTTTGCAGTGGTTCAGCATCTTTCCACTCGTCTCGCAAAACTGTTAGCGGACCACGCACAGTATGACCAAACACTAATTTATTCGGGCTAAAGCCCGTACTCTCTTGAGTCACTTCTCTTGCTGCAAGTAATAACCAAGGCAGACTGTCCTCCCAATCAGCATTCATCTGAACACAGTAAGCACGGAATAATGATTTCAATAGTTGATGAAACCGCTCCACTGCTCCTTGACTCTGTGCATGATATGCTGTAGATTGATTTTGCTTAATATGTAGCAAAATCTGCACAAACAAATGAGAGGAGAAATTAGATCCTTGATCACTCTGAATGACTTTAGGTATTCCAAAAATACCAATAAACTGCATAAGAGCTCGCACCACAAACTTTGCAGTAAGTGTGTGCAACGGATATGCTGCTGGATACCTGGTACTTTGGCACATCACAGTCAAAAGATACTTAGGACCTGACCGTGAAGGTCGAGGAATACCCAACACAATGAATTATTAAGTGTTCAAATGGTTTACCAATACTCAAAATAGGATACAGTGGTGCCCAGTTTGGAACTTGATTGGGTTTGCCAGTTAGCTGACAAGTGTGACAGGTTTTAATATAAGCAGAAACGTCTTTTTTCAGCCGTGGCCAAAATTTTCATTTTTGAGCCGAAAAAGATCAATCAAATCAAAGAGAATTACTAATGCTGTTGTATTCTATAGTACAACAAAATAACTTATTTTTTACCTCAAAAAACTACTGAAACTTACTTTCAAAATCTGATGCGTTATTCTGTTTTAAAAGTCTACATGGTTTCAATATTGACCAAATGCTTCGTAGCCTAAGGATTTCCTAATTGTGCTTGCATTCACACACTTAATTCATGTAATTAATACCCATCATGCCATAACTTTGATATGATATGAATACATGGCATTCATATTACACTAATGCAGTTTTTTTTTTAAACGTTGAGGAAGAAAGCAACAAAATCATGTTTGGCATGACATTTGCTACATATTACCTGTGACACTATGCTTCTTCCAAACGCAGATGCAATAAATGAGACAAAAATGTAATAGTGAACAAATTAGACATCTATTTGTGAATTTTCAGCTGTTGCATGGTAGGGTTTGTTCTGATACAAAAGTATATTTTGGTAGATGTAAGGTAGATGTAACGTACTGTGTACTTTTTGACCAATCTGTTTGACTTTATTGAATTTGTAAAGTGCCTTGAGATGACATGTTTCGTGACTTGGCGCTATATAAATAAAATTGAATTGAATTGAACTGCTGGGGTCCTTTCGGGCGTTTGGGGTTCTGGTCACCCCGGTGTTTGCCTCAACGGTCTGGGAGGTGCGTCTTTGGCTCCTCACAACCACTGTTGAGCATTTTTGTTATGGATTAATCTTACACACACAAGCAAACTCTCCCAAAGACCTACAAGTGCTTGGATTCAGGTACTTACAGATTCACTTCTATACAGATAACCCTCATTGACAGCTTTGGCTGTCACTTTATACGTCCCATATTAAATAATATCGTGTATGGTATCAAGACATTGATTGTTTGTAACTGTAATACTTAAAAAGAGGTGTTCAGCAGTGTTTTGAACCAGCTAAAGTTGAGCCCAACATAAAGACCATAAAGATTACGGTGGATCTAACCAAGTCCTAATAAAAGCATAAATTAAAATCTCAAGATGATGCTGTGAAAAACTTAGACTTAGGCAACTTTGTTTATCATTTTGTATGCACAAAGTGCGTACAGAATGACATTTTGTTTGCATACAGTTTGAAAATTACAGTAAATTACATTATATTACAGGATAAAGTAAATTACAAGATAAAATTACAGGTTAAAGCGCAGCAGTGATGTAACAGTAAAACAATTGAAATGTAAACAATGCAGGATAAAGAGACCGTGTGCAATCACAGTGTACAGGTGAGTATTTTTAGAGTACTATTTGTATGTGCAAAAATGATTTGTGCAAGAATGCATTTTAGAAAACTGAGAGTTTGGCAGCATTTGTAATGCTAGATAAGGATGCAATGATGCAAATGATGCAAATGTGCAAATATGCGAATGTGGTACAGAGTCCAGTTTATAGCTTCAGCAGTTCAATAGTCTGATGGCAACAGGGAAAAAGCTTTTGCAGAACCTGGTGGACCTGCAGCAGATGCTGCGAAACCTCTTCCCAGAGGGCAGCAGGGAGAACAATCCATGGTGGGGGTGTGAGGGGTCTCTGATGATGTTATGGGCTCGAGACACGCAGCGCTGAGATGAAATGTCCTTATTGGAGGGAAGAGGAGCCCCGATGATCCCTTCTGCTGTCCTTACCACTCTCCTCACATTCTTTCAGTCGGAGGCACTGCAGCCACCACACCACACAGAGAGACAGCTGGGCAGAATGCTCTCTATGGTGCTTCTGTAGAAAGTCGTGAGGATGGGCGGGGGCAGGTGGGCTCTCCTCATCCTCCGCAGGAAGTACAGTTGCTTTCTGCCCTCTTTACCAGTGACGTGGTGTTCACAGACCAGGTGAGGTTGTCCGTGATGTGCACCCCCAGGAATTTGGTGCTGCTGACCACCTCCACAGCTGAGCTGTTGATGAGCAGTGGAGCGTGGTGAGGCCGGTTCTTCCTGAAGTTGACGATGATCTCCTTCATCTTCTCCATGTTCAAGATCAGGCTGTTGTCTTTGCACCAGCCCACCAGTTGCTCCACCTCCTCTCTGTAGTCCTGGTCGTTGTCATCTCTGAGCAGGCCCACCACCGTTGTGTCGTCTGCAAACTTCACGATGAGATTGGTGGTAAACCTGGGGACGCAGTCATGAGTCATTAGGGTGAACAGCAGGGGGCTCGGGACGCAGGCCTGAGGGGAGCCCGTGCTGTAGGTGATAACATCAGAGGTGTTCTGTCCGACCCGGACTGACTGAGGTCTGTTGGTGAGAAAGTCTAGAAGCCAGTTGCGAAGAGGTGTGCTGAAGCCCAAATGTTCCAGTTTTCCCACCAGGTGCTGTGGGATGATGGTGTTAAACGCTGAACTGAGGTCCAGGAACAGCATCCGCACATGCGTGTTCTTTTCCTCCAGGTGTGTCAGGCTCAGATGAAGAGCAGATGGGATGGTGTCCTCAGTGGAGTGGTTCTGTTGGTAGGCAAACTGGAATGGGTCTAGTGTTGGGAGGAGACTGGAGACGATGTGTTCTTTTACCAACCTTTCAAAGCACTTCATCATGATGGGAGTCAGTGCAACAGACTGGTAGTCGTTGAAACAGGTGACTTGAGGTTTCTTTGGCACCGGAATGATGGAGGCAGACTTGAAGCATGCTTGCACTGTGGCTTGCTCCAGTGAGGTGTTAAAAATGTCTGTGAGAACACCAGCCAGCTGACCTGCACACTCCTTGAGCACCCGCCCAGGTATGTTGTCGGGACCTGGGGCCTGCCGCGGGTTGACTCTCCTTAGAGTCTTCCACACGTCGGCTGTGTCAAGGCAGAGCACCTCCTCTTCCTGATGGGGGACAGCTTTCACTGCTGGAGTGCTGTTTAGTGCCTCAAACCTCCCAAAGAAGTTGTTTAGTCCGTTAAGAAAGTCAGCATCAACTTTGCCCACCAGGGGGAGGGCGTGTTGTATTCTGTTATCGCCCGTATGCCTTTCCACATGCTCCTGGTGTTGCTTGCGTCATGGAAAAGCTCCTGGATTTTCTGACTGAGGTTCTGCTTCGCTAACCTGATGGCACGGTTCAAGTTGGCTCTCGCTGTCCTCAGTGCTTCCTTGTCACGAGACTTGAAGGCTGAGTTCTGTGCTTTTAGCGCTTTTAGCCTCCACAGTAATCCAGGGTCGTTGGTAGGCTCGGTGATGATGGTCTTGGTGGTGCTAAGTCTAGAGTGTTCTCTCCCTGAGTTGCAAAATCCACATGTTGGTAGAAATGAGGTAGAACAGTTTTCATAGTTGCCTGGTTAAAATCCCCAGCAATGATGAAAACCCCCTCTGTGTGTGCAGATTGCAGCTCAGAGATAGTCCGATAGAGGACACTCATAGCCTCTTTTTTGTTTGCGCTGGGAGGCTCGTAAACTGCTGTGATGATAACAACAGTAAACTCTCTAGGCAGATAAAAAGGTCTGCAGCTAATAATCATAAGCTTGATGTCCGGAGAGCAAAAACTTGTGACTATTCTAGCATTTTTACACCAGTTGTTATTGATGTAAACGCAGAGTCCACCTCTTCGGGTCTTACCACTGAGTTCTTTGTTTCTGTTGGCACGGAAAGTAGCTAGCCCCTCCAGGCTAACGGCGTGGTCTGGGATTGATGAGTTAAGCCATGTCTCCGTCAGGATCAGAGCGCAGCAGTCCCTGAACTCCCTCTTTGCAGAGAGCTTGAGTTGTGGATGGTCAATTTAGTTGTCCAGTGAGCAGACGTTGGACAGCAAGATGGATGGGAGCGGCGATTTAAAGGTGTTAGCCCTTAGCTTAGCTGCTAAGCCTCCGCGGCAGCCGCATTCCTTCGGCCGGCTACACCGCTTCCGCTTCGCTCTCCACCGGCGTGAGCTGCTCGTCGAGTCCGCCGCCTCACAGACCCCCGGGACTGGTACCCGTAGTACTCTGAAGCCGCTTAAACAATCGAGCGTAGTAGTGGTTACAAGTCCAAAAACACTACATGACCGTAACTCCAGCAGGCGCTGGCGGTCATGCACTGATCGGCTGGGTAGATGAGTGGTTTCCATCGAGTTTGGCGGCATTTTTTATGAAAATATCCACGAGTTGTAACGGAGCTGTACGCCTAACCGCTGCCCGGGGGCGCAGCCGGAAGTCTTTCTTTTTTTTTTTTTTTAAGAAAAGGTTTACCTTTGGCCAATTGTGGCAGATGATTAAAACTTGACTTGATTACAGATGATTAAAACTTGACTTGATTACAGATTTAATCTATGCATCAAGTTTAAAATCATTGTCCAGTTTCACACCCAGGTCTGTTGCTCTGAGTCAAATAATCTGCTAGAGGACCCAGATAGATCAGCATTGACTGGGTTTATCTATATACTATACCTCAGTTTTTTATGTATCTCACAGAATAGACTTTAAAATACTTCTGTTTGTCTGTAAATCACTGAATGGCTTAGCATCTAAATACATTACAGACTTGTCATCAGTGTATAAACTGGAGGGTGTATACTTATGACTAAGGGCTTCTGACTAAAGCCTACTCTGCATGCCTAGGTCCACAACCAAACATGGAGAAGCAGCATTCTGTTCTTATGCTCTACTTATGTGGAACAAACTTCCAGAAAACTGTAAACGTACATTCTCAGGCATTTGATTGGGGTGTGTTGAATCAGCAAGCCACTGGCCTTTGAGGGCTGTAGCTAACTGTCCCTGGAGTACATAATAGATTTTCTTACTACTAGTGGTGGGCACAGTCAGACTAATATGATAATTGCATAGCTTTTTGTTCATTGTATTATTGTACACATTAAGTTTAGAAATTGTTTGTGGACAGGTTAGTCCATTTTTTTGGATTTTGATAACTTTAAGTATGATAACGTTCACAACAAGATAGTCATCTGTCATTTACGTCACTGTCTTGGCTCTCAGTACAGGGCAAGACATATTGCCATTCACTCAAGCAATGCACTGTTTGTCCCACAATTCAAAACTTAACACCAGTTGTATGAATTGTCCTTTTCATTTTATTTAGATTTATAATAGGTAGAAACTAGATAAAGTAACACATTTGCATAGACTGGCAGTGTGTGTGTGTGTGTGTGTGTGTTTTGAAACGCTGACAAAGCACTGTTCAGAGGGGCTGGAACTAGATTGGATTCCGAGGAGCAGGCTTGGGTAATGCACAGAATTCTGAACAGGGTAGACAAATCTTGGGGTGAGGCTCATAGGCATGGTACATATCCTTATAGTTCAGAGACAAAGAAGAATAGATGTCTAAAAAGGGAAAAAAAGGAAAATCCAGAAATGTGATTGTGGTAAAAACAAAAACAAGGAAAACAGGCCTGCCACGACACTGGACATTTACTTACAATAACTTTTAATGATCTGACACAGCCCTGGTGTCTGCAGCAGAATATTAAAGAGAAGGAAACAGGTGTGTGAGATTAGCTTGATTGCAGTAGCAGAGAGGTAAATTTGCTGGTACGCTGAATAAGCGTTAAAGACAGTGGGCAGAGGATGTGAGGTAAAATTTAGACAGGTCAGAATCATGACAGCATGTGTATCATGATTATCATTCAAACATGTATTATTAAATTTGATAAAAATCCCTCTTTTAAATCAGTAATTTGTAGTGCCTATAAAAACATGTTTAGATTTTTTAAGCAGCGCTTAATTTTCTTAATGCAAAATTTGGATTTAGTGTTAAATGCATTATTCATGCATGAAAAGCCAATGACTAAAGAAGTCCTAGTTTCATCCTCTCAACTCAAAACTGAAGTAGGACAGTGATGCATAAATTATGGAGTAAACATATATGAAAAGAGACCCCAATGAGATTTAAGTGCTGCTGTCATATTTAAATTAGTTAAATGTTCCTTAAAGAAGAAATTTCTGACAACACAGTTATTACCATTTGCATAGCAATAACACAGAACTTTCACTTTTAATTTAACCAGCCCAATTTGTGTAAATATCTGTTAAATTGTTTCTTTCATTGACTAAATGCTTAGAAATAGAATATTTGCATGCTGAAAGACAAAAAAAAGATGTTACATAACATAAGTTGATACCATAAAAAATGTAATATGCCCAAGACTGTTTCCTTACAGACCATTGGTGTCTGTTGTGCTTTGTTTGTCTTCACCTTTGTTTCTCAGAATTATGCCAAATTTATATATATGTGTTCGCGGGTATAGGGATAGTTTTTAACTAGCCAGCTACCATGTAACGATAGTACCGCAGAACTACCATAATGTCGGTTTGCTTAATTAACAAAACAGCATTAAATAATTCCCCACGAAGCCTAACACTTTGCCTCGCAGCAAAGCAGCAGCTCGGTGTGTTCAAAGACTAACCATTATTAATTGAATACACCAATCTACAGCAACTTTAAGAGCCTCATATAATAAGGCTTTATTTACTAACAAATTGAGAAAAAACAAAGGGAGAAATGCCAAAATAATAACTAATATGCCAGCAGGACAAGATGATCTTTCATAAAAACTTTGTATGCAACCAGAATGAGCTACTGATGTATAGGAAAACAAGTCAAATAACGTGGCTATGCACATTTAATGGCCTCTAGTGCGTGGTTTATAAATTATAGGGATATCAGCCAGGGATACAGTGCATGCCAGCACTGCCACAATTAACAGCTTTTATCCAAAACATAGAGATATAGCCCTCTGTTGTTCTGAGGACATTAAGGAACTCAAGGGACTATGTTTTTCTGCTGAATAATTGGAAATTTACTGAAATGTAGTTTTCATTGAATCTTTATTGGTTGTTAAACAATAAACTTTAAAATTTTCAGTTAGCAATAGTTGTTTTAAGCAAATGAGACAGCTTTAACTTGTTCCTTCTAGTACAGCATCCAAACATCATTTCCTTTTTTACTGAAGGGCTCCATCTGTGCCTGTGAAAAGACCCCTACTCTGTTGAATTGGACCTACTGTTTCCATGTTTCCTGTTCACATCTGCCAAGCAAGGCTTGTCAGCTGCCACTCGGACTTGTCCAATTACTTCCCTATTTGCAGGCACACATGGATAGATGGCAGGAAGTGCAGATGGATTGACAGGCTGGGTAGATCTAAAAATGAAACATGCTATAAAAATGGTTGTGGAGAAGTGATCAGTTCTGAGTACCCTATCATGTTTTTGCTTATCAGCCTATAGTATCAGTGGTTAGGCAAAAACATCAAAATTAGACCTCTGTAAAATAAGTTTTTCAGTATGACGCTTAACATGGCAAAACAGGGAACAGTGTGCCAGCAGGTTAAGTAAAAAAGACAATAAAGACTGATACAAAATACTAAAAGCTGATACAAAATACTGATTGGTTTTCACCTATTCCAACAGAATAGAACATTTTACTTTATGGTGTGTAAATGTTTATCTTTGCTGTAAATCTCAAAATGAAGCTTGGATATATGAGCTTGAGTAGTCCTTGAAATCAGGCAAGTATTCTCCTCAGATTTATGGAATCCAATGCACTCAAACTCTGAGGGACACACATTTACTTTCACTTGCTCTTTGTCATCAATCACAGTGTAACACCAAGGACGTCCAGGTTTCTCTGACATCTGCTGTTTGACAGACTCAAATTGACTGACATGGAAGAGCTGGCTTTTACTATCATCTTTTGTGCATTGCACTTTGAAATGCAATACACTAATTTTCCTTTTGGTCTTTATTTCTATATTCCACAAACCAACTACATAAGACCATTGTGTCAAAATTAATCTTATCAGTTATCATTTGTTTGATAGAAAATGTTTCATGCTTTGCATGTTGTACATTTCTTTGGAAAGAAAATTACTTATTGCCTGTTTGCATGACAGCTTAGTCAAGCTGGAATCCAATCTATACACATATTTCTTTTTAAATAAGCTTTTTACATAATGAGATCTGTGTGTTTTGGTTTTATTTTGAAGTCTGAACTGCCCTAATTGCCTGATATGGTATGCTGAGAGATTAACATAATTTAACCCTTTGTTGTGATTCTGGACCTTTCTACTAGTGTCTCTTATAGAGCAGCACAGATGTCTTATATTTTTCTCAAAGATGACTGGATAACTGCTGGAAAAATCTTAATCACCAGATTTTACTTTTAGTAATCTATGAATGTAAAACAGGCATTTTGGTTTCAATGTACATTTAACTAATAAGAAACAACATTATTTTCACAGTGTTTCTAAAAAATAGTATATTTTTGACTTAATGTTTCAGAACTTTTGATTCTCCGTGTGCACCTGTTTTTGTTTGCTTTAAAAAAAAAAAAACGTGGCTAGCTGTCCCAGTTCCATCTAACGTGACTCAAAAAGACTTTAGGAAGAGCAGCAGTTCATCAATAACCATTGGCTTCATGAAAACTTAATTCATTCAGGGCTTGAGAACAGACATTAGTTTCCCTTATGGAGCAGTGTTGATGTAAGACATCCTTTTAAATCACACATTCACTCTGTCACTTTTTAAAAATGGAGGAGGTTTGTAGTGCTGTAGTTTTAATGTGAGTTTGTTTAAATAAATAAGAGATAGAAAGGCTAAAAAGAACTGCCATCCAAGCTTCACTTTATGTTGTTACCCAAAATGTCTATTTACTGATGGCTATATTTCTTTAAAAGTAAATTTGAAGAGGTACGGGAGTTCTTGCCGAGTGGTAATTAGAGTTGGGATTTAATTGACTGTTTAAATATGGGCTAAATCAAGTATACACATACTAATGAAGTTAATTCTTTAAATGTGGGGCAATTTTTTTGAAAATAAATAAACAGGCAGATTATTTGAAAAATAAATCTGCCTGTGATCAATTTATAAAGAAAAGGGAAAATTATATAAGTCATTAATATTCAGAGAGTAAAGAGAAGAAATACTGTCCTTTTGTCGGGTTGTTGTTTTTTGAGGGTGAACCAAAGTGCAGACACGAGCTCATGAGACACACAATGAACAGTGAAGATACTTTAATGAAAGAGCAAGACTTACAGGGATAGAAAAACCAGGACCACTGCAAACATGACCAAAACAGGATAGATAGACAGAGGACCTAACAATGAGTGTGACAGCACTGGGTGAACCTATAGAGGAGGAGACAGAAGGAACAGCAGGTGGAGCAGGTGAACTGAGTAAAGGCAATGAACTGCCATATCTCTCTTTTTGTTGTGAAGTTTTCTGATTTCATCAATTGTGTTTTTTTGTCCGGTAAACTTTCATGGTCAATGTGAACACTATGAGGAAAACTCAGTGTATTACACTCATTGCGCGCCTTATTTACAATTCTGGAAGTGCAGCAGTAAACCAGTAGAAGTAGAAGGCTGCCCTAGCACTCTAAAACTGAAGGCTGTAATTCCAGCAGAAATCCAGTGAAAGCAGAGGACCAGGCTGGGGGGGGGGGGGGGGGCATCCCTTTAGGTCTCAACTACTTTTGGTTGTGATGGCAAATGTACAATCCTTCTAGAGCAAGATTGACATGGTGCCAAGTGGAAAAAAGCCTTTTAGTATCCTTCCATCACTGCCTTTACTGAACAATTTGCTAGGATTGTTCAGCAAAAGGAGCTCCTACTGCAATTAACTTTTTTACTTTTCTTTAAGATAGAAAATACTACTCAAACTATGCTTCTGTGTTTATTTTGTGTATATGCTCTGGTTGGATCATTTGAAATGTATCTCCTTGACTTAGAATCAATGTTTATGATTCAATTGAAAGTACATTGAGATGACATGTCTTGTTAATTGGCACTACATAAATAAATATAATTTAATTAAACTAAATTTATCCTTGCAGCTGTGTTAATGCTGCAGGTTTACAGCCACTGCTTTCTCCTACTTAGAAAGATGACATTTGAGCAGGCTGACACAACTGTGCTCTGATTGCCATCCGAAGTTTGGGGCCTGGAGGAGGAACGGCCCACCTGGTCGTGGTCTGGACTGGGGATGGTCGTTGAATGCTGGGGGTTGGCTGGGCCTGGAGCATCTGTTCTCTCCCAGTATATGGGGGTAGGGCTTAAGTATGGAGGCGAGGTTGTGGGGGAAGAAGTGCCTCAGACTCCGTGGGGTGGGCTCTGGTTGGCTGGCCTATTTGGTTCATGTTAGCCCCATCTCCTGGTGGATGGGCCCGTGGGTCAAACATACCATGGTTTTTATTTATGGGTAAGATTGTTGGCTGTGACTGTGAACCTGGTTTTCTAATTGTCTTTTTGTCAGCCACTCCTGGCGGCTGGGCCCCATGGCTCCGTTGGGGCCCTGCCAGGGGGTGGGGTACCCCTGGGCCTTGGGTTTCTGGGCCCATGGCTGGATCTGCGCCGGTGTACCTGGCTGACGGCGGAACCCGCTGCCTCATCGCCGTAGTGCCTGTGGCTTCTGCACTGCGGCTGTTGTTTCCTGGGGCTCCTCTTCCCTGGGATGGGGGAGGCAGCTATCTCTGTGTTGGTCCCTCTTGGGCACCTTTGCTGGGGGTCCTTTTGGGGGTCTGCAGTTCTGATTTCCTCGGAGTCTGCCTCGGTGCCCTTGGGGACAGGTCTTTGGCTCCTCACAACTACTATTGAGCATTTGTCTTATAGATAAACCTTACATACACAAATGCCCTCTCGCAAACACTTAGAGGTGCTTGGATTCAGGTGCTTACAGATTCCCTTCGATACAATACTATTATTAGCTTTTAACTGTCACTTTATACAGTTTATGTTAAATAATACTGTATATTCTTCAGTGACGGTATTAAGCCGTTGGTTGTTTGTAATACTTTATCAGTTGGTTTTGCTGTTCTTTTTATAGCTCTTTTTGCAGGTGTAGAAGCAAACTCAAATAATGTTATATTGTTCTCTCCTTTTTCTCTTTTTTCACCTTGTCTCCCTTTTAGCATTTTGTCTAATCTTTTTCTCTTGTTTTTTCTCTTCTACCTTCCCATTTCTGTGTCCATTGGACATGAAATAGTCCCAGAACAAAATCTAATAACGCTTTTTGCATATATAAATTGAGGTGGAGCACTATGCTGAAAGCAGCAATTCTCCACTTGTGAATGTAATATCTGTTTGGTTCTCTTTGGAATTAAGACAGCAATTCATAATGCTACACTGCCAGACAGGACACATAAAAAAGAAAAAAAGAAAGACTAGAGAGATCTGTAATTTTCATCATAGGTACACTTCAACTCTGAGAGACAAAATGAGGAAAGAAAAATCCAAGAAATCACATTGTAGGATTTTTAAAGAATTTATTTGTAAATGATGGTGGAAAATAAGTACTTGGTTAATGACAAAAGTTCAGTTCAATACTTTCTAGCATAACCTTTGTTGGCAATGACAGAGGTCAAATGTTTCCTGTAAGTCTTCACCAAGTTTGCACACACCGTATTTTGGCCCATTCCTAGAGCAGTGATGTTTTGGGTCTGTCACTGGGCAAAATGGACTTTCAACTGCCTCCACAAATATTTTATGGGGTTGAGGTCTGAACAATGGCTAGACCACTCCAGGACCTTGAAATGCTTTTTACGGAGCCACTCCTTCATTGCCGATCATTGTCATGCTGGAAGACCCAGCCATGCTCCATCTTCAATGCTCTTACTGATGGATAGAACTTTTGGCTAAAAATATCATGATGCATGGTCCCATTAGTTCTTTCCTTAACATGGATCAGTTGTCATATCCCCTTTACAGAAAAAACAGCCCCAAAGCATGATGTTTCCACCCCCATGCTTCACAGTAGACATGGTGTTCTTGGGATGGAATTCAGCCTTATTCTTCTCCATACATGACAAATTGACTTTGTTCCAAAAAGTTCTATTTTGATTTCATCTGACCACATAATACTATCCAAATCCTCTTCTGGCAAACCTCAGACAGACCTGGACATGTACTGGCTTAAGCATGGGGACACGCCTGGGACTGCATGATTTGAGTCCATCTCGGCGTAGCTTTACTGATGGTAGCTTTTGTTACTTTGGTCCCAGCTTTCTGCAGCTCATTCATCAGGCCCTTCTGTGTGGTTCTGGGATTTTTGCTCACCGCTCTCATGATAATTCTGACCCCCACCGGATGAGATTTTGTGTGGGGCCCCAGATTGAAGAAGATTATCAATGGTCCTGTATGTATTTTCTTACAATTGCTCTCACAGTTGATTTATTCACACCAACCTGTGTGAATGTAGAGTCTGTATGAACAGCAACACTCAAATTTTGCTGTTGAACCTTTGACACTGGCTCAATTAGCTTGCAGATTCCAACACATTTCCTTTTAGATATGTTTTCCTTTCCCTGCTAAAGACAAGTAGCCTTAAACACGATGCTGCCGCGACCATGTTTCCCTGGGAGTATGGTGTGTTCTTAGTTATGCACAGCATTAGTGTAGAAACAAATAATGTTTCATATTTCATCTAATGTGAACAGAGCAGCTTTTTCCCATCTATACTGTGTTGTTAACATGAGATGTTCCTACTTTATCTGACTTTCAATGATAAAAAATCAACTAATAGTTGTCCTGGCAACACATCCTGCCACTCCTCCTATGCTTCATGATAATTAAGCCGCATGCTCTGCACCCGTGAGCCTGTCACTCATCTGCTCTGCTCTTTTTAAGATCACTGGAGACAGATTATGAAAGCCCTCAGAAAGTAGATCCCCAGCATTCATCATGCCTGTTTACCATGTTTTGATTAAGACTACCTTCTCTGGATTGTCCTGTTTGGGTTTTGGTCCAGTTCCTTCATTCCAAAAGTTGACAATCAACTGATTAATCTATCAGGTACAACAGTTAAAATAATGTTCTAAATGGTGGCTGAACACTCTTAGTACAATAACACTGTGGAATATCAATACCACACATACTTGCTTAGACTGCAATAAATGTGACCTAATTATTTAAGCGACATACAACCAGATTATTTATGCTAATAACTTATTTAGGGAATACTTAATGCATTCTGAGAATGTTTTAGAACACAAAGTGGTGGTAAGGTGTAAGGTGGTTTAATCATTGAGAAGGTAGGTTGTCTGTATGTTTGCAATCAGTATAGCATATATTATTATTGTAACATTCACTAACGTCATCAGGTATCACAATTTCTTCTAGTGTCATAAAGCTTTATATAGTTTCATCACTTAGAAGGAGCTAAAATTAGAGTTGCTTGTTTTTCTGCATCAACAAAAGTCAATTGAGGAAGCCCAGGCATATAAATAAGCCAGAGCTGGAGCACAGAAGAATGATGCTGAGGAAAGGGCTGTCTGACTTATGCTCTTGGGACATTTACCCCTGTGGCTCAATTTTGGATCATGGAATATAAACAATAGGTGACAGTGTATGTTTGTCTTATACACTAATCAAAAGTTGTTTGGCTTCAAACCCCCTTCAAGGAGGACTGACTCAAACATTCTGTGATACAGATGGTGTTTGTGGTTGCATGGCTAAAATACATCTATTTAAGACTACATTTATATTTAATCCAATACAGAACCTTTCTGTCTGGTAGAAGACATTGTTTCAAACTGGTTTGCAGGTCTATTTTAATATTTGTGCAATAAACAAAATCCCACACTTACATGAATCCATGTTTATCAATGTATCCAACTGAAGAGTTAAACATTATCAAAACTGTTTGTACATTTATGATGTTTAAGCATTACTTTATAGAAATTTCCAAAGGCAACCACTCACCACTGAATTGACATGCTCGTCCATGATGGAATCACCTCATTGCTATGATCAAAGCAGCACATTCCATATTCTGTCTTATATGGGAAAGTGACATCCCAATCCTCTGATCTTGCCTGTTTAAATTCAGTCCATGATGCCTCCCCTCAGACCACAAGGGAAATTAATAAATGATTAAAGTCTAGTGGAGTCAAGGGAAAGAATGGAAAAGAGGGATAATGGTGTATTGCTGAATGATGCTATCTCACGGCAGGCTGGGTTATGTCTCTATATCTACTTGTGTGTGCTAGGAAGAGGCCAGGCCTGGATTTTTTTTCGTGTTGACAGGTGCCCCAAAAGGACTCAGAGGTTGATTTTATCAATAGAGCTGCCTCAAATCATATTTAAACCTTCATGATTAATGGCAGTTGCAATGTAGCGTCATAATGATTCATAGATGGACAAATTATTTATTCTAGATGTTTGAATATCACCAAGCAAGTTGTCTATCTTTGACCCATCATGGTGACTCCAATAACCCACCTAAATCACTTGATATAGGGGTCTTATGGCACTTAAGTAGAGGGTTATGCATATTTTATTAATTAAGAAACGGTACATTTCTGTGGGAGGCAACACCTAAATTGTTAGCATGATCTTTGCCAGAACTCTGCTCATACAGGGAATTTGGAAGGGACCTTATAACCTAATAGCTGTCAAAAAAAAAAAAAATCTCCAAATGGGTGCAGTTTCAAATTTCTGCCTCAAATTAACATAAAAGACAATCAGTTATGTGTTAGGATGGTTAAACTGGGTCCTTTTAGGTTAGGTATCTGCTTGGAGAACAGGTAAAACTTTGTCATAACAGTGCTTAATAATACACATTTTTAATCACATTAATTATTCAGAAAAAGAAAAAAAAAATACCTATTGTTAAAACCCTGACTGACATTATTTTTTTATGTGAAGCAATAGGAAATAAAGTAAGTTTATATTTGTGCTCAATAAACTAGATATGAAGTAAAATTAAAATTACAAGAAGATGTAAAGATTTTCAAGCAAGTTTTTTTTCTGAATGATGACCTGGACTTACTTGATTGAGGGGAAAATGCAATGTGACACCATTGACACGCCGTGCCTCACTTCAAAACACCAATGAGTCCTCAGGGAGGGCTACATTCTGATGTGAAGGCTGACACACTTCACAGCTTGAAAAGCCTTTTATCAGTCAGTCTGTCTGACTTTGAGATGGAGGAGACATTTGTACGCTCTCAGATGCCTGAGACCAACTGAAAGTTAACCTGGAGAGCCAAGATCTAGAAGAGAGTGTACTGCAGGCACACTGCAGGTTTTCACAAGGCGCAACACATGGGAAAGTTTTACTTGACCTATACTGATGTGCAATGAGCAGTTGAATGTTTCCATTTTACTCATTTGGTTTTCTTGATTTGAATTATTGGGGTTGAAAGTAATCACAAACGACATGCAGTATATCATATCTTGATTGTTTCCTGACAACTTTTTTAACAGAGAGCCCAAGAATTAATTAATTGCTGAGTAACAGGGAAAACCAATGTTGAGAAATAGTACAAAAATACTGTTTTGATTTGATTAAAGAAAATCAGGCAATTTTAACCTTGGCCTGGTTGTGTGCTCTGCTCAAAGTTTAAAGTTGCTGAACTTTCGGCACGGTGGGCTGCACCAGTTACTCGTGCAGTCAGTTGAGACAGAATGTCTATCAACAGAAAGCATCTGGTCGGAGTGGAAACTGAGCTCTTCTTTTTCCCTGACCCATGATGCTTTCTGCCCAGATGTTAAGAAGAACTGGCAACAAGACTACAAAATGTGTTTGGCAATCCTCATCCAGAGGGTCAATAACCATGAGAGAGGGACAGAAATACAAGCCCAATCACATGTAAATGAATTTATATAAACCAAGAATGGAAAGTATTAATTTGGCTTCAGAGTCAGGCGAAAGACTGCACAGTTTACATGCTCTGATAGTTCCTCAGATCTGTAAGCTATTCAGGGGCTCAAATTAAGCCATTGATCAATGTCAGCTTAATGATGCTCCCAAAGTAGACCATACACCAACCAAAACTGGTGGGGGCTCAGAGATCTTTAGAGAAGGAAACCTTGACACATAAAAAGTACTGCTATTTTATTTGCACGTTGACTAGGGAAGATCATGACAGGGAAGATCGTGACAGGTCCAGGTCCAGGATTGTGATAGGTCCAGGTACCAGCACACCTTTAGGATGTGAATGGCGAGTGTGAGTCGGTGTAGTGCGTTTTTTTGGACAAGAGTGTATGCATGTGGGGGCACTAGGGTGGGAACATGTGAATGTGACTGTGCACCTGGTTTTCTGTTTGTCTTTTTGTCAGGCTGGGTTTGGCCTGCCCCCTCTCCTGGGACATCTCAGGTCTTCACTAAGTGTGGAGGCCAACCCCAAGTGGTAGAAGCAGGATCCAAGAATGGTACCTTGTTCTCTCCTTTTCCTCTATTTTAGTCACTTCTTGTCCGTTTTAGCATTTTGTCTCATATCTTTCTCTTCTTATTTTGACCTTCCCATTTTTGTGTCCATTGAACATGAAATAGTCCCAGAACAAAATCTAATAAAAAGCTTGACCAAACTAGCAACAGAGATAATTTAGGATAACTATCAAGTATCATTGTAAACTGTTTTGTCTTGTGACATCATTATCATTACAAGTCAAATTCATTGTAAGTGCAAACCTACTTGGCAATAAACTTGTTTCTGATTCTGATTCTGATCACAAATAGTTTTCAAAAATGTCCAATGCTTCATTTGGCCCTGTGTTAGATAAGGGTGTGGAACTTGTTATCCCTAAAGTAATGGTATCAGAGTCCCTAGCTAAACACCACAGATAGTTGTTGTTTTTGTACGATATGATTTTTTTTTTTTTTTTTTTTTTTTTTTGCCTGCAATACCAGTGATTGCCAGTTTTCATGGCTGGTTATTGGAAATGACTAGGGCTTATTTTATTTTATTATTTATTTTATTCACTTCCAGATTTTACCTAAACACTTGAGGGAAATCTGACACCAGAGCAGTTTGGTACACTTTACACATACGAGAGTTTGTTTCCTCGGATAATGAACTTTTTTGGGACTGTGTGAAAGCTCTGATTAACTCTATTGTTTTCTTCGGTCCACATGAAAACAAGGGTCTACGTTCACTTGCAAGCGAACCTCTGTGTAGTTTGCTCACTGTGGGTAAGAGAATGGACAATCTATCAAACCAGAGGAAAGAAAGGTAACCAGTGAGGAAAAGTGAAGTATGATTTACACACATAAATGCCATGTGAAAACTCCTAAATCCTTGTGACACCTTGCTCTGGGTCTGTGTAACCACTGCATCCCATTGCGATGTCTCACTCTCTGGTGTCTTGTTTGTACCTGTACAATTCAATCAATTATCTTATGAGTTTTTTTATGTATTTGTTTTATGTCTTGGTTTTAGCAGTTGTGTTTGTTTGGTTTTTGTACAACACTTTTGGAAATCCAGCTGTTTTTAAATGTGCTTTATAAATAACTTGGATCTGGATTTGCAATCTGGACTTCCATCATGGATTCATCATGTATACAAAGCAATGTCTGATAACATCCTGCCTCACCTGCTGCTTATACTGGGCAGCTTCTTGTGGTGGAGGCCCAAGCAAGCTTCATTTGTAACTGTATGATGTTATCAAGGCAGTTTGTTCCACTTTTGTAAGTCTGCTGTAAACATGAATCAAACCAAATGAAGGAGTACATTCTGGTGTAGGGGACTGTTCTGGCCATGCTGCACTTACTCTCTTCCCATCTTGGAAGACCAAGAGCTTATGTTAAGATTTTGTTTGTGGACTTCTCATAACCTTTAACAAGATTCAGCCCAGGATCTTAATATATTTTAGCTAAAGAGTTCTTAATCTCACACATCTTGGGTTCAAGATGAGTGAGATTATATTTTATATACTATTAACAGGTAGAGTTCAGCAGGTCGATGTGGTTAGCACTCTGACAAACAACTACTAGTCCTGGTTTTCCTCAAGGATGTGTTTTATCTTCAGTTATTTATGTTGTACACAAGTTAATGCAGTAGCACTTTCCCAAAATTGGCACTTAATTAAATACGCTGACAATACAGCCCTGGTAAGTCTTTTACATGACATGGAGGAAGAGTACAGGCCAGTCTAGGATTTCTACATTAATTGGTGCAAAACATCCAAACTAATTTTGATTACTACATAAACAAAATAAATGACTATTGATTTCAAGACGCTTCAGTCCTTAACTACCTTCATTGATGGAGAGACGACTGAGACTGTCTCAAGCTATAAATTGGGCATAGTTTTGCACAAGGCTCAGAAGACTGTACCTTTTAAAGAATTTGGTGTCTATTATAGTCAACAATTCAATATTGCTTTTAATGTTTTATTCTGTTTTCTTCGAGAGTGTGTTAACCTTTTGTAGTATATATGTTGGTTTTGCAGTGCTACAGAGGCTCAAAAGAATGCTTTAAGTAGTATAGTGACCATGGCCAGCAAGCTGTGAAGGACCGACTTGCCCAGCAAGGAAAATATACAAATGGACAGAATATTGAGGAAGGCAAAATATGTTGTAGCAGAAAATAAACACCTCTTAAGCTCTTAATTTGAGCTGCTCACTTCGAGGCGAAGGTACTGCCTTCCTTTATTCTCAGGGAACAGGACAGAATGTTCCTTCATACTGCAAGCAGCTAAACTGGTAAACAGTACAAAAGCATCTTAACATTACGGGGAAACTCAAACTTCTATGCATTTGTCATTGTATGTTTGTGTATGTATGTTTTTTATATAAATGCGTGATGACAATGTTGCAAATTAAGTTCCCTACAGGGATAAATAAAGCCATCATCATCATCATCATCATCATCCTCATCCTCCTTATCATCGTCGTCGTCGAATTGAGTACTGCTTCTTGCCTGTCTGTCCATGTAGTGTGATCTGCTCAGCACGCGATAGGCAGACCTGTGTCTCAGTCAGTTGGTATTACAGAGTAATTCAGTTTTACTACATTCAAAACTAGGAGTTTGGTGTTATTCTCACATTATTAACTAAATTTAAAATATGTTGAGAGTTTAATTATCAATGTGTCTTTGCAACGTTGTGTAATACAAAAGTAAACATGCTTGTGTGTCCAACATGTTCCAACATGTTTAGAAGCATAAGGCTGTCCTGGAGAAACTCCTAATGGGATAAAATATTTGTCACTTACAGGCAAAAAGCTGCTCCTAAACTGACTGGTGAGTAAGGTTAGAATGCACCACCATTGTGCTAGCTTTTGCCAGATAAATTGTAATATGATTTTACTGTACATTGAATCTACTGAGTTCTTAGGTATATATTTGCTATTGAATTGTATCCAGTTTCTGTCTGGGATGTATTATCAACAAAAGCCAATTTTTACAATACCCATAAAAAGGGTTCATCCTCCATTCACCCTTTAATTTCACTTATAAATTAAATCATGGTAAATATGAATTGGATTTGGCGGCAGTAATTTGCAAAAACAAAACCTCTTCAAAGTAAAACCTATTTTACTAAATAATGTCCATCCAGCCATTGTCTGTAACTGGTTATCTGTTTAGGATGACAGGGGATCCTGGCAAAATAATCTAAGCTAATTAAAATGAGGATAAAATGAGGATAAAAGCCAAGTAAATTATTGGGAAATGTATTTAATGTTCAGCTCATTATTTATTAGAGCCATGCTTTGGCTCCAATCACAGCACAGTCAGTGTGGAAATATTTCAATGATGGTGGCACATCTGAGATGTTAATCAGTGGTACACGTCACAGGAATGTGATGGTAGAAAACCCTGATAAAATCACCAATCTCCCATGTCTCTAAAATGACCATGCACATAGGTCAGAGTTGCCCCGAGGACTGCAAATTTTCCTGTCTAGTTTTTTTTCTTCTTTTCTTTTTTAATAGATAGACTTACTTCCCTTACTCAAAGAGGTATGAAGTTAATGGGAGTCAAGCAGCACCCCTCACTTCATACCATGTTCAATGAAACAATAACCAGAAATCCCAGAAAATCATCTCAGACCCCACTTATATTCTTTATTCAGAGTATCAGTTTCTTCCTTCAGGTCGAAGTCTTAGACTCCCTGCCTGTAGAATGAACCGCTATAAGAACTAATTTGTTCCGCTTTCCATTAAAGCAATAAATAGTATCAAACAGTAAATAGTGGAATAGGCAATGGTATCCAAATTTTTAAACTTAACTGACATGCTTTTTTTATGTATTCATTATGTCTTATAACAGATTTTTATAAAAGGGTTTTTATGCATTGTTTTTTTATTTACTTTATTTTTCTATTGTGAATGTAATGTAACATGCTTCTTTATGTATTTATTTTCTTGTAATGGAATTTCTATAGTAGTGTTTTTATGTGTGAATGCAGTGTGACACATAGTTTGGACTATGCAGCCACAGTCTGTACCCAAGACAAATTTCCTTTGGGACAATAAAGTTCATCATATCATATCACAGGTCACAACTTTTGCGTCGTCAGTGACATGCACAAGTTTCAAGTGTTGTTTTGTGCACATGCAAGCTTTAAAAAGAAGACCTCTGGACTTTGAATTTGCCTCCCAAGAACATTCACCATGTTTTTAAAGTATGTCTCCTGCTTTTGCAGTATGCATGGGATGATTGTCTTGCACAAAAATAAATCTCCTCATAAAGAAATAGTTCACTGACAAACTGAATCCAATCACACGTCAGAATTTGGCAAAAATTTTCTGCATTCACGTTGTAACATGCAGCAAAAGTGGACATGAAGTCAGCCGTGGGGTGTGCAGATGGGAAGCAAATGAGCAAATTACTTATTTATTTCTAACTAATAAAAGAAAAGTGCCAGCTTTTTACACCTGTGGTTCTGTCGGGGATCCCTCAGGTCTCTGGCCCCATGGCTGGATCCGCTGTGGCGTAGCTGGCTGCCGCCGGATCCTACGGGCTCCACCCCACGGCTCCCGGGGGCTTCATTGTTGTGGCTGTTGGGGAGTTTCCTGGAGCTCCTCTCTCATCTTCCCTCAGGTGGGGGATGCAGTTTTCCCTGTGTTGGCCCCTATTGGGCACCTTTGTTCTTGGGGTCCCTTCAGGTATTTGGGGTTCCTGATCCTCTGGCGTCTGCCTTGGTGCTCTGGGGGAAGGGTCTTTGGCTCCTCACAACCACTATTGGGCATTTTTCTCATGGATAAACCTTACATACACAAGTGCACTCTCACAAACACCTACAGGTGCTTGGATTCAAGTCCTTACAGATTAACTTCTATGCAGAAACCCCGTTATTATGTTTAAATGTCACTTTATACATGTCATATACTGTATATGACAGTATTATACTGTACTGTATAATACTGTCATACTGTACTGTATAATACTGTCATATACTGTATATATGACAGTATTATACTGTACTGTATAATACTGTATATTCTTCAGTGATGGTATCAAGGTGTTCGTTAAAGTTGGTTTTGCTGTTCTTTTTATAACTCTCTTTGCAGGTGTAGAAGCAGACTTGGAGAATGTTATCTTGCTCTCTCCCTTTCCTCTTCTCTTTCACCTTTTTTTCCCTTTTAGTATTTTGTCTCATCTGTTTCTCTTCTTTTTTTTCTCTTCTACCTTCCCATTTCAGTGTCCATTTAACATGAAATAGTCCAACCAAAAAATCTAATAAAGCTTCATGCATATATAAATTAACCGAAGCACCATGGCGAAAGCAGTAAGGATCCACTTGTGAAAGGAAAATATGTTGGGCTCTTTTAAGCATTAAGACAACAATTCTTAATGCCACATTATCAAACAGGACATACAAAAAAAAAAAAAAAAAAAGATTTTGAAAACTTTGTGTTTAAAACAACAATCCAGAAATACTGAGAATAAATCCTGACTCTTCATGACCACATACACATTAGCATGGGCATGCCACAAAGTGGCTTCATTGAGAAGGGTAATCGTAAGTATGAAGTTGGCTACATAATGGTGGGTATGAATTGGTCAAAAATGCGATGCTTTATATAGGGGAGAGAGATCAATTAATGTAGTTTGGGTGGAATTGAACAAACAAGAATTCAGATGACATATTATGAGAATTAGCCAGTGTGTGATTGAAAAGAAGGGGAATTATAATGCGTAATAAATGTTTCTAAGAGACAGAAATGTGCAATTTCCTTTTGCTAGCTGTGATGAATTGCAGGACCAGGCAGACCATATGTAGACGGTAATCTCTATGTAAAAACAACGCTATTAACTATTCACATATACGCCTCACAACTCTGGAACGTGGGATCTTTCAGTCTCATTTACAATCTGCTCTGGCGTGTCTCTAGCTTGGGGGAGCCAGGGTAATTTGGTCTGAATATTATTCCAAGGAAACTGAAATTGTTATTGCTCCTGAACTGTGTATAGTGGGGATTTCTGGGTAACAGTGAAGTCCAGCTGTCCGGGCATGGCTGCCAATGTCATTTTTATGCAAATAGTTCCACATAAATGGTCCAGACAGTAAATGGTTGTGAAGAAAAAGGTGACCAAAGTCGGAAATATACCAAGGCATAACTAAGAGAGGTTGGACCAAATACACCTTGACCAAAGAGAGACATTTACACTTAACCATTAAATTTAATCTTTTTTTGCATCTATTTAAAATGGGTGAATGGTACGGAATGTGAAAGTAATTTTCCTTTTCACAAAGAGTCTCATTTACACATTATCTTTTAACAAGAATTTTCCCTTATTCCCTCTTCTCCATAATTTAACATATTCTAATTCTGCTGAAGCAGTTAATGCTCCGAACATTCCAATTAAAAGATTTAATTTGAAATATGCATCATGTAATATCAGAACATGTATATTTCAGTGATAAGGGGAATGTATTTATTGTGTTTTTTAATAAATTAAACATTGTGTTTTTAACCTCACGTGCATATCTTTATATTGTTTTCATGCTGCAGCAACTTTAATTCAATTAGGTTATAGCAAACACTCTCAGGGTAAAAGGATAATAAATTTACACAAACTTATCAAAAATACCACAACATTTTTGCATTACACATTTTCCTGTGTGATGACAGTTAATGTACATAATGCCAGAATAAAATTATTTACTTCCTGTGCAGCCTGTTTCAACAGCTCCCACTCAGCTCTGAGTTTTTTTCTTTTTAAACCTATCTTTAGACATATTGTGTGGTCCTTTTTTCCACTTTTCTTGTTAACATTATGGAGCTAATCAAGTTTTCTACAGTGAGAGCTTACACATATTATTGCAATAACAGTGTATGTTCAGGATAAAGGTTATTTCTATTCTATTCTATTCTATTCTATTCTATTCTATTCTATTCTATTCTATTCTATTCTTAATCGACATATCCTTGATACCCCACTTCTCTCAAAAAGAACAACAGCCGACTGAGTGTTTCTTGGGATCAAAGAGAATCTTATTTATACCTACATTATCCTACCTTTGACACAAAGCCTGGATAATCCCTCTGTTCATCTGTACCCAATCCTATACTTTGTCCTGTCTTACAGAGTACAACATCAGTGGAGAAAAATACATAGAATGGATGGTAGTCAAACACAATTAACCCAAGGAGCATCAAGCACTTCTCTCCTCTCCTTTTATCTCTCCTTCCAGAAAGCCTGCTAAAATGTCTTATGCCACAAGGTTTTACTGTCCCATACACTTTCTACCATCAAAAACACATCAGGTTGAACTTACTAAAAGTTGGCTGAGGATAGATCACTTAAATTGAGCATTTCATGGCCAGGAACTCACTAATTTATCCCTTATTCAAACTATGTCTTTATTGACAAACCACCTCTTGAGTTGATTTTTTCCCCATGTGATGAGCAATTGATCAGCTAAATAACCCAATAATGTGTAGGAAATCATTTTATTTTAGTAAAGACATTTAAAATCAAATTGGTTCATTTGACTTAGTATTATCTAAGAATCCTAATTTGTTTTGCAAAGACGTCTTCATTTTAAGTAAGTAGCCTTTTTGATCTTACTGAAACAGATTCAATTAATGTGCATTGTATAAGAAACAATTTTTCTATTTAAGTCAGTTATTTAGGCGTATAGAAAAGTTAAATAAACCTTCAGGGACCTACTTGACATTTTCTTTATGGTATACAGAAAAATAGTGGTAAAGGTTAATATTAGATGACGTTCAAGTCATCACACACAATACACCATAATACCCACATGATATTAGAGCAGGATAGCATGAGCATTGACCTTTTATTGTTTCTCTGGAGTCCCACAGTGGACTTGTCTCCTACAAACAGAACCTTAATGAGATTTCCCTGTACAACCTACATGTTGTAGGACAATATCTATCTATCTATCTATCTATCTATCTATCTATCTATCTATCTATCTATCTATCTATCTATCTATCTATCTATCTATCTATCTATCTATCTATCTATCTATCTATCTATCTATCTATCTATCTATCTATCTATATATCTATCTATATATCTGTCTGTCTGTCTGTCTGTCTGTCTGTCTGTCTGTCTGTGTGTGTAAACCTCTTATCATATGCAATATTTACAAAATAGTAAATGTGACTACACATAATTTCATTTTTTACAGATTTTCAGTATGCCAATGCATGTTAATGATCAATTATAACACCAGAGGTGAATTTTAATGACAAATAAAGTTACTTTGACAAAATCTACTGTTTTAACTATAGAACAAATTTACAGCTTGTTCTCTTTTACAGAACCAGTTATAATGGACTCTTTCACTCAAACTTTGAATGAGATTTTTGCTCAAACAAATCTGTTCTTTGATTCCTTTAGAATTTCACAGGTTCTCAGTAACGATAAATGTGATAAATGCATTCAACAATAAGTGGGTCATGGTGCTGGTACAATGGGGAGTCTCAGTTAAACTACTGTGTTCTGAGTGCATCATATTTGGTTTGTTGAAACACAAAATAGGTGAAAGTAAGAGTAAAAGTCTAGGTTTTCTTATTGAAATTTTGAATAGTTTAAATAAATATTTTATTGAAAGCTCAAATGTCTTTCATTTAGCCAAAAAAAAGTCAAACACACCACCAGTTGTGATGGAAAAATGTGTTTTGCATCTTATGACTATGTTGAATGTGTCTTTCAATAATCTTATGACTGTGAACTTATAGTCAATGTTATGTCTTTATTTATTAATATTAATTTTATTTATGATTATGAGATTTTGGATGAGACTGGCTTCTCTTCTCTGTCATACTGAAAGTCATTCGTCACAGCTGCTTTCGGGTAGCTGCAGGTGAGAGGGATGAAAACATTTCTGTTCTTACACTTCCTGAGAAGTTTTCACCTTTGGTGTTGTGAATATTTTGGATTTCTCCTGTCTTGGGTATTAAAGCATTGTACTAACTCTATAAGTCAGAAATTTGGCTTTCGTCCAGCAGAATTAATTTAATAAACCTTGAATAATAAAATGTTTCCATGACTGTGCTTATAGTTACTTAAAAAATGCGTAGACAATCAGCAAGTTGAAGTAAAAATTTCAAAGTAAAGGAAATATTATGAAATGGGGGACAGGTATGGCCAGTAAGGTCCATGGACTATACATTCTAGCATCTAAATCAATAAAAACAAAACAGCATAACACCATGATATCAATAGTTATTGTGTAAAAATAAAATTGTGTGGCCCTTTTCCTCATATCTCATTGCTTTCAGGGGTTGCAACAGTAGCTAAGTTTACATGCACAACATTTTATGATCGGATTGAACTGTATTTGGATTAAAAAACAACCAAATAATCGGATTGTACCATTTATTAGGGCATACAATCAATTAATCCAATCATAATATGTGTGTATATGCACCTGGCTTTATTTAGAATAGAGCCTGACAGGCGCAGTTATCAAATTCCCCCACAGAAAACCGTCTTTGTTGAACAACTAAGTATTAAACAAAGCAGTATTGTACGAGTTTGGCTGTTTTACGAGCGCCCAGGATGGACTTGCACCAGCTTTTAATTATAGTTGAGTCGTTGCTGACTAATAATAATTTTGAGCTCTTTTAATGTTTCAAATAGAAAGATTGTATCAGGAGCCCCGACATTTTTGTTTCCCGGCATATGTATTTCTCCCACTCAGCAATGCGGAAATATGTCACCTTTACGTTGGGCAATCAGGTGCATCTGGGTCAATTTGCCACATTCGGAATAACTTGATCTTGACAACCCTTTACATGCATGTAGATCAGATAATCAATCAGCATAAACCACCCCTGTCATTTGGATTACAATTTTATTCCAATTGCACTTAATCCGATCACAATATTCCAATTGGCTTGTTTACATTTTCATTCAGATCGGCCCTTTATTCTGATTACTTTTGTCCATGTTAACAAAGCTAGTGAGTCATCTGTCTTCGTCTAACCCTATCTTCTGCATCATCTTTTCTCCCACCAACTACCTTCATGTGCTCTTTCACTCCATCCGTAGATCTCCTCTTCGGCCGTACTCTATTCCTCCTGCCTTACAGTTCCAGCTTCAGCATGCTTCTTCCGATGTACTCACTATCCCTCCTTTCTATATGTCTAAATCATCTCAGTCAGTTCTCTCTGGCTTTATCTCCAGTACATCTAACATGAGCTTTCCTGATCCTATACACCTTTGTTACTCCCAAAAAGAACCTCAACATCTTCATCTTTGTTCTTTCCAGCTCTGCCTCCTGTCTCTTCCTCAATGCCACTGTCTCTAAATTATACAAAATTGCAGGTCTCACCACTGTCTTGTGCACCTTTCATTTATTTCTTGCCAGTACTCTTTTATCACACAACAAACCTGACACCAACTTCCACCTGTTCCAATCTTCTTAAAAACAATATATATTTCCACTCTCACCATTGCTCTGGACTTTCCTTATCTCTGCTCCCTGTAGCCTCACGGCTCTGATCCTCTCATTCACACACGTGTTCTGTCTTGTTATGGCAAACCTTCATTCCTCTTTTTTCCAGGGCAAACCTCAGTCTCTCAAAACTTTCCACCACCTGTTTCCTGTTCTCTCACTGCAGATCACATTGTCATCTGCAAACAACATAGTTCATAGATATTCCTTTCTAACAGCATCTGTTAACCTGTCCATCACCACAACAAACAAGAAGAGGCTCAGAGTTAATCCGTGATGAAATTCTAGTTCTACCTTGAATCTCTCTGTCATACCTAGAGCACACATTACTACTGTCTTACAGCTCTCATACATGTCCTGCAACACTCCAACTAACATACATCTCCTGTAACTCACACTCTGTGGGGCAAAACCACTAACAACATTGAACATCACACCTTCAATTTCTAGCATCAGACTCAACACCCTATCTGATACTAGTTTTTATCTCCGAAACATACCTAACAAACTCCTCCTTGAACATAACTTCTACACCATTTTGCTTCTCAGCTACACCATGGTAGAACAACTTGAACTCTGCTCCTGAGCTTCTTACTTACATTACACTCTCTATCTTCCCCTGTCATAATCACAACATTCAAAGTTCCTGATCTTATTACTAAACTTTTGTCATTCCTTATTTTTTCCACCCATTGGCACATCTTCCTCATTTACATTACTGAAAAACAAGATTCAAATTTCCTCTGGTACCTAGTTGGTCACCATTATTAATGGCAGTTGTTGTTAACTCAGGGCTTCAACCACTGTGATATGGAGATGGTGTTCTTGACTTGCATGGTAAATTTGTTGTAAGTTTCATGCTGGATGCCATTCCTGACACAACCCTCTCCATTTATCAGGCTTGGGACCAGCACAAATAAGACACAGGACACTGTGCACCCTTGGAGACTACATTCCTTTATAAAGGTTGCTCATCATATAAATAAATGAATACAACATAAAACAAAGTTACACCACGGTATAATGTCAAGTTTTTGATTGTATATTCCTCCAGCTGCAGAGTTCCATAGAACTGCTTTTCCAATTCTATGATTTTCTATTCGTATAAGGCTATGGTCATGCTGCACAACTGCATAAGTCAAAAATACAGTACAAATGTCTTTCATTATGCTGTCTTGGAATTGGTTCCAAAGGTGAATAAGTTCACATCTCTCAACCTATAGAGGCATCAGGTTGTGTTAACCAAGGTTGAAAATTTCTTGGTCTAAAAGGAGCTGTGCTCCAGGAGATATAATGGGGAAAAATTGCTGTTCACCCTTCTATAGATCACAAATGCAAGGTGAATTCAGAATGAGCAATTGGAGAAATGTGTTAGAGTGTTCGTTCCTTGCCCTTTTAATGTACTGATTACCAAGTCCACATGAAATCAAAAATTTAAATATGGTTCAATTAAGACAGGGAAAAAAACTTCTGTTTAAAATGGGTTTTAAAACCCAGCAGGTTTTCATTGAATGCAAATCAACTTGTCAACTACTATAAGTGTAAAGAACAATGCTGTCTTTATAATTACTGCATTATGTTCCTATATCAAAATGTAAATGTATTTCACAGAGCAAAATGCATAGGTTTTGGTGTTACTAGGATCAAGTTCAGGCAGAAGGCAAGAAGGTTCAGAAGCAAAGCTCAAACAAAATAAAGCTAATACACACAAAACAATGGGTATGGTGGTAACCAAAACACAAGCAACAAGGAATAAAAAAATACATAGAAGAAAAAAGGCTCTTACACATTAAGATGACAAAGAGATAAATGTGCATTAAACACATTTAAATGACCAGGCTAAAGTCCAACCATATTGATTAATATGTCCATAAGCTAATACAGCAAAGGTGTCTGTAAGCTAGAAGTTCACACAGTCTTGTGTTAGATTGCTGCTTTACCTGTTATGTTCCTCACACTCAACAGAACACATGTAACATACCCTTTTAATTTGGGTGGTCTGCTTAAGCTGCCAACGTTGATCTTGCAATCTTTATAATACCAGCTTGACAGGGTGTCAGCAACTCCTTTGTTTCATTTTAACGTGTCCAAGGGCCCACACCCAGGATCAACCTGTTCACTCTACAGTCAAAAATCTTTCTCATCACTCCTGTACATATTAACAAATTCAAGGAGAGAAGCAGATATACTGTCATGACATTCGGGCACATTGACCAACATGTTCATAAAGGGATTGATGCATAGACACAAGGCTAATATCTTGCTCTTCTTAAGATTTAGATTTTAATTGAACTATTGGTTGGTTTTATTTATTTGTCTCTGTGTCTCTTTCAAGTACAACAACTTTGCAGACTAGTACATACTATGTTCAAAAGCAATATTCAAAAATAAGAATACGGTATCAATTCTTATACTTTAAAGGTGAAAAACTAAGAACACCATCCTGGAATTTCTGATAATTTCACAAAGGAAAAAGTGTAATTTAGTAAAGTGAAAAAAGTACTATGATCAGAGTGAACAATTGAGAAATGATTTGAAGCTACCACCACGATGTAAGTCCACCACAGACCTCAATTATTATATATCCTTTTTGCCAAGTTTTCTCTATGCCTCCAACCCCACTGGGTATTTCTATCAGTTGGTGTGAGGTCACTGACACTAAAATATTAGACCAAGTTTGCCCCCTACTGACACCTTTAAATTATTTTCATGTGCATCTGTTCAAACATACCTTCAAACACACAGTCCATTATATCCACACATTTTAAATCAACCTTAACTTGATTAAGGCTGATTAACTTAACTTCCTTTTCTCATTAAGTTATGAATAATCACATTTAAGTCGGGAACTAAATGGTAATTTGCTTTTCCAATTATTTGATTTGATTTCAAGGTAAATCTGGATCAAAGTGCATGTTTATCAGCACAGAGGCCTGCAATGTACCCAGTCATGGAAACTAATATAATAAAATTATAGGTACCCCCTACAGTATTTGTGATTTTCTTCTCAAAATTCCCTTGTACAATTGGTGCATGATTCATTACTATCAATTATGTGTTGAATAATTATTTAGGAGTTGTGTTTCCTTCCAAATTAAACAAACTAGCTTGGTTTTAAAGTCTTTTTAGACATGCTATATTATTTTTGTTTTTGGTTTATTTCTATTTTAGCTTGTCTGTGTTTTACTTGTCTATTCTAATTTTACTGCTATTTTCAGTTATATTTACAACACTTTAATGGCATTTACTATTATAAAGGGTTCTATAAATAAATGTGGGATGGTTTAGTTTAATCTTAAGTGAATTAGGAACCATATACTGCTGTAGTGTGATACAAGGCTTTGCAAAAGCATTCAAAAGCATGCATAAATTATTTATGTTTTACATTTTGAAACATTAAAACCACAATAAATATCTGGTTGAGTCCATCTCCAGTGATATATAAGCACAAGGCGGGATACACCCTGGACAGGTTCCTAGTCCATCACATAGGAACTCAGAGACACAGTACAATGAACTATGCACACTATAATGAAGGTCTTCATTTAACATATTTAAAATATTGTTTCTATATTAAACTGAAATAAAATTACATAAAAATAAAGTGATTACAATATTATAATATATCTGTGTTTGTGTCTCAACAGTTTCTTTCAGGCTGACACTGATGAAGGCCTGCATTGTGAACAAAACAAGCATAAATTCCGGTGCACAGCTAACAAGTAATGCTTTAACCAATAATGTTTCAAATGAGTTATACACAATTGACATTTTAAAGTGTATTGTAGTATCTGTTATGCACACAACTTGTCACGTCTTCTGCTGTTTGCTTAGCCTAAAAGATTCCCTGGGGGTCAAAGCACCTTTTAAAGGGTTTCAGAATAGTCACTTATAAAGACCGGCCACTCTTTTCCATGTCTACATATGCAAAACTGTTAAAAACATCCTCTAAAAGATCCATCCATCAATCGTCTTCTGCTAATCCGGGGTCAGGTCGCAGGGGTAGTAGCTTCAGTAGGGAGGCCCAGACGTCCCTTTCCCCGGCCACTTGGGCCAGCTCCTCAGGAGGAATCCCAAGGCGTTCCCAGGCCAGCCGAGAAACATAATCCCTCCAGCGTGTCCTGGGTCTTCCCCTGGGCCTCCTCCCAGTGGGACATGCCCAGAACACCTCACCAGGGAAGCGTCCAGGAGGCATCCTAACCAGATGCCCGAGCCACCTCAACTGGCTCCTCTCGACGTGGAGGAGCAGCGGCTATACTCTGAGTCCTCCCCGGATGATTGAGCTCCTCACCCTATCTCTAAGGGAGGGCCCAGAAACGAAAACTCATTTCGGCCGCTTGTATCTGGGATCTCGTTCTTTCGGTCACGACCCAAAGCTCATGACCATAGATGAGGGTAGGAACGTAGATTGACCGGTAAATCGAGAGCTTCACATTTTTGCTCAGATTTCTCTTCACCACAACGGATCGGTACAGCACCTGCTTCACAGCAGACGCCGCACCAATCCGCCTGTCGATCTCCCGCTCCATCTTCCCCTCATTCGTGAACAAGACCCCTAGATACTTAAACTCCTCCACTAGGGGCAGCACATCCTCCCCTACCCGGAGGAGGCACTCTACCCTTTTCCAGCTCAAAACCATGATCTCAGATTTGGAGGTACTGATTCTCATTCCGGCCGCTTCACACTCACCTCTAAAAGATTTGCAGCTTTAATTTCAGGGAAAGGTTTAATGAGGCATTAACTCATCAGGGCCCATTATAAATTCACTCCACATTTTTTCAGGCTTATGTTTTTATTCAAAAAACAATGTATAATTTTCCTTCTACAACAATGTGCACATTTGTGGATTTTTCTCCACAAATTTACGTAAAGATTTTAATTCTTAAGAAGTGTAAGGTCATTTTGAGAGAGTAGGGAGATGCTCACCTTGTGTTTGTTTGACCATCCAGCATCCAAAGTGTTCTTAAGTATGGAAGGTCCGTTTGGTTTTGGAGACTCGGTTAATTTGAAAACCAAAATATTACAGATGTTTAAGGTTTGCTCCAAGTTGGCTGGTCTTTGTTGGTTTAACAAAATAAAATAATACTGGCTAATAAAATAGTCCAGGATCCCAACCGTGTGTTGTGCAGAAAATACAAACTTTTGCCTTCCAGAAGACAATTTAGGTTGCTTGAAGGTAACCTATTTTGCTGTTTTTTTTTCTTGTCTTATTTATTGGTCTAACATATCCTTTTAATTCAAACCATAGATGTTTGTGGGTGGAATGAGGGGTATGTGAAAAAAGCATCTGTGGGAATGACTACTTTAGCAAGGCACAGGATGGTACCATGGTGAAAATGTATTGACTGTTTTGCTACATGCTTTTTATTATTTGTGAGAGAATTTGTCATTAACTCATCTGTTATTTTGCTCTTGTCATATAGAATCAAAAGTAGTTGAAAAAGGTCTTGAAGAAAGAAAATACTGTTGGGGTTACAATAAGTAGATTTATCACTTTCACCCTGTTCCACTTACAACAATCTGCAATCGTGGGGGTTATTCACAAATTTCCTAGTCTGTTAACAATGACAGAAGATAATAGTCAATTTCCTCGTTATGCTAAACCATTAGTCTTTACTAGATCTATCTGACCCTTCCACTGTACCAGACTCCACCATCAATAATATCTTCCTATTACTCCTTCTGCTTTCTTCATCTCCCCATCTGGCACATTTAACTGTTTAGCATAGATAAGAGTTGCTTTTTGCCCTGCCTTCCTTGAGACTGACATTTTTACACCCCATCTCTGAGGTCAGCCAGGCTAATTGGTTTGTGCACGTTGTAGATGGATCATTAAGTTATAAAACTTGACTTGAAACATATCACTTTCTTTGTGTTTCGAAATCATTGGAGCAGATTAAAGATGCAATTTTATGGTCAAGGGAAAAATAATCACTTTCAGTTAATCTGTAGTTCCAATAAGTTAAAAGCTTGAAAAAAGAAATATTGTTTTTTTTTGCCAGTTTATATTGCCCAGGGCAATTATTTTTGAACTGGCCCCAGCATTACAGAGGTTAACCAAGAGTAACTGGGACAGCCTTATCTATGTAACATTGTTCAGCCACATAAAAGTCTCCTAAACCGTGGCTCTCATTTGCCATGAGCAGTCAATTTCCAAATGTTATCACAATTATGACAGCTATAACCCAGTCCAACTCAGGATTCCACTGTATAATAATAATAATAATAATAATAATAATAATAATAATAATAATAATAATAATAATAATAATAATAAAAATAATAATAATAGTTATTATTATTATTATTATTATTATTATTATAGTTGCGTTGGGAACAAGAGTGGGCTCTGTGTGCAATGTCTGGCTTCTTGTTCTTTTATAAATTTAACAACCTGACTGATTTTAAAGATTTAAAGTACTTCACAAAGTGAATATGCATCCTATATACTTCTAATCGAAGTATAGGATGCATATTCATGTCATTACAATTATTTGGTTACAATGATCAGTATTAAGCTATAACTGAGCTCAATGCAGCAGCTAGAAAGTGCTGTATGAATATGATAGACATTGTAGAAAAAAACAACTAAGAGCAGACATACTTTTTACTTTCAGCCAGTTTCTTTAATTAGTCACTGATGTCAATCAAGAAGTTGTTGGTTTGCTGTAATTCACAACACATTTCCCTCAAGATGCCTCTGTGACTGCCTGACAGCACAGTTCCCATCTTTATTTGGACTTGTAGAAGGAGCCATCCGGATATTTATAGTGATTTAGATATGCATTTTGGGGAGCGGACAGGACGGACCAAGATAAACATCCAGGTGTGTCTAATTCCATACAAATTAGGAGGTATGAGGGTAACCATTTATGGATGGGCGACTAATTCTTTTTTAGGAGTTTTAGGATTTCTCACTATCGCCAACGTTTAGTATGAAAGCTGTGCATTGTTTCGTTCATGAGGCCCCTGGTCAAGGATCCATTTTTGTTTTATTAAATTTAATTTATATAGTGCAAATTCCGAACACATATCATCTCAAGGCATTTTAAAAAGTCAAATTCAATCAAATCATACAGATTGGTCAAAAGGTTTCCTATCTAAGGAAACCCAATAGATTGCATCAAGTCCATACAAGCAGCATTCACTCCTCATGACAGAGCATAGAGCCACAGGGCCACAGAACAACTGTTAGCTGTGACATCAATTTCAATGTCTCAAATATTTCAGGTAGTCATTGGGTTGCGAGAGAGTGAAGCTGCAGTTCCTCAAGTTCCCCTTTCAACTACGTGTTTCAATTCTACTTGGTTTAAAAGCATGACTTCAAAAAAAATATTTTTTGTGTAATGTCTTCACCTGTCACCTTGCATGATGGATGAAAGGAATTCCTGCAGCTTTCATGTCATATTTGTACCATGGCAGTCAAATAACTGAGTAAGTAAAATAATCATCGGATAATGGTTAAGCACGCAGGTCCAGAGGCCTGTTTCAACATTATGTCAGCTGTATTAACTTAATGAGTTAATAGCTTTGCAAGGGTATGGCAGCAGTGTGTCAGATTCCCTATGGGTGTCTACCTGACATTCTGTTCCACATCAAAGACAGATCTCACTTTTCACTAGACAGTTAACTCAACCCATCAGGGAGCTGCAGCCTTTAATTGGGTGGGGAGCCTAAGAGACCATGTAGAGGACACCTCAATGGAGACTACAAGAGTCAATTACTATAGCTGACAGTGCAGTGCGGAGAAAGGTACACCAGACACGTTCGAGTATTCTGTGCAACTAGGATAAAAGAGTCAGAGGATGTGCATTGATGTGAGACCAAGATGCTGCATTGCTCACATCATAGTAACAGTTATGGAATGTCGTAGCATGGACAGAGAGCAAAAAAGACACCTATTTATTTATTTAATAATAACAAAATACTGAACAAAAATTGTTGATTATTCACTTTTATTTACATATGTGAAAGGTGTATTCTATTTTCACTAGTCTCCAATAAACATTTTTAGCTATACATTTGCATGTTGTTACATAATGTATCATTATTAAAAAATTGGAGGGCTTTCATTTTCACAAATGTTTACCCTGCCTTTTTATAATGGGCAGCAGTACACTGACTCTGTCACATCTACGTGCAATGCTGAACAACCTTATATTTTATGTAGATCAGATGTATTGAAGAGTAGTTGGGATGCCATCTGACTAAAAGCAGGCTGTGGTGTCACATTTTAAAAACACATCTTCACTTGTATTAAGTTGTGATTGAAAAATATTGTGGGTTTTTTTTTAGTTAATTTTACAAGGGAGAAAGTTTATCAATTTTCACATACACGGGGTGATATGTACATGCATCCATGGTGTGACAATGGGCATACTTAAATTGATGAAGGATGATGTTCTTTTCAGAAAAAGTTGATTTATAGGAGCAACTTCAGTAATTTACCTTTGGATGTTTTTGGCCATTTACTATTAGACACCTTTCCCAGAGGAAGACCCTCAACAGTGATCATTTCTCAAAGTGTTCCAAAAATCAACTTTTCTGCTTCCTCTACTCCTCTCGGCTGCGTGTGACATATGGGTTGGCATTGTTCCTTTCAGCAACCTGATAGTTGTCACTGCTACAAACCCTGTGCACCCCATATCCACAGAGTGGACCCCAGTGTTACAACCAGGGGTTTGATTAATAAAACTTTGCCTAGAATCCAGACTAAAAGTTTACGTATGTCAAGAAAAAGAAAATGTCGTACAAAGAATTAAAAAAAAAATTTAAACCAAGGACATGCACACCATCACTCAATTTTCCTTTACAGATCAGAGCTGTACCTGCAAGATTGAGTATCAGGTTCCACTGCATGTTCTGCCCTCAAGACGACCAGGTTACTTTATTTATACTCGAAGGTAGATTTGTTTTGCAGGGGATTAAGACACATACATACCCACGTATACTATGGAAAACATACCCAAAACCATTTGAATCAACATCAAGGCATGCTCAAAGTGCTAGAGGATCCACATGTCAAAATATAGCAGGACACATAAGAGGACACAGCTTAAAATTAAAGAAGCAGGCCTATAAAAATGAATAAAGAAGACAATAGAAAAACACACATCACATTAACAAAGATAAAAACACACATCACATTAACATACTGAGCTGTGATCAATATTTCTTTAAAAGGAATATGATAGTCCAATTAAATCCATGAAAACTTTTAACATCCAATGAGAGAGCTGAAATCATTTTGGCTTGTTCATTTCAGTAACCACTGTGGGAACAAAGCTGTTTTTAAAACGTCTGGTTCTACATTTAAGGACAAGGAACCTCCTTCTGAAGGGAAGAAGCTGAAACTAAGTGAAAAATATGCAAGTAATCTTTTAAAACAGAAGAGGCTATACGCTGTACCTGCTTTATGAACAGGGGTGCAATTGATTGTTGGGATTTTCCAATCAGTCTAGATGACAGTTTAACAATCTGCTGAAGAGAACTCCTTTCCTTCAGCGTTGCATGACCAAACCATGAAAAAGATAAAACCAATCATATTACTCTGACACTCATTTGTGTATAGAATAAAAAGTAGAAGTGACGGTATGCAGTCTTGAGGGGACCCAGTGGAAGTATGTTTAAAATCTGAGAGACAGCTGTTTACTCTCACCCTCGGTGTCCTGTTAAAAAATTTTAAATTCAACAAGCCAGGTTACTGCTTAAGGCAAATTGTTCAATGAGCCTTTTGATTAAAATGTGAGGTTGGATTGTATTAAAAGCTGAAGAAAAATTCACAAATAAGAGTCTGGAGTATGTCCCATTAAAATCCACGTTTAAAAAACAGGTTTAGCAGCGTAAGGGTTGCATCCTCTACTCCTCTGTGAGGCCTGTAGGCAAACTGCAAGGGGTCCAAAAAATTTTTAGTCTGCTTTAAGCTCTCACCTCAGACTAACCTTTCAAAGATTTTCATTATGACTGAGGTCAGAGCTACCGGTCTACAATCATTAACAGTTTTGGGACACTTGGATTTAGGGACAGGAATCACAACGGCATCTTTCCAGATGGCAGGAACGTGTTGTGTTTGCAAAGACTGGACTGAGCTCATATGCACAATATTTAACTGACCATCCACATACATTATCAGGTCCGTGGCATTTGTTCACTTTTAAACTCTGGAAGGCCTTTTTAACATCAACAAAGTCAATATTAAAGTGCTCTGTGTCTTTAAGCTTATTAACAAGTTTCTGGATTTCCTTGCAACAACTGCAGGTATCAAAATGACAGTAGAATGAATTAAAAGCATTTGCTAGATTTAAAGCCATCTATAAAGTAACGCGGGGGCTTCGGAAGTTTTTGGCCATATTCCTCTCCAAATCAGCTTTATACTTTTGTTTTGCATTTGAAATTTCCAGTTTTAATTATTTTGATGCTAAATGCTGGCCATAAACTGTTCCTTGTTTAAAAGCAATTAATTTGTTGTGTAAACAGGATTTGACTGATTTAGTAACCCATGGTCTGTTATTTGGATATATTTTAACCTAAAAAAGTAATATAACAGCATGTATCATCCACCAATGAGTCTAGATCATCACCACAGGACTGTTTAAAAACATCCCAGTCAGTACATTTAAAACATTCTTGCAGAGAGAGAACCAAATCCTCTGTCCAGACTTTTATGTCTTTGATTTCAGGCTTTTCTCTCTTCAAAAGAGTCTTGTTTAAAATGCTTATTGGCAGCAGAAACACACATTTATGGTCAGCAGAGCCCAAAGGAGGAAGAGGAACAGCTTTAATAAACTCAACCATAAATGGTCAATGCAAAGGACCTCATGAATGTTAATGTGTGTTAAAAACAGGTAAACTATTTTTTCATGGTGAAATGGTGACCACATAGAAAAAACAAACAGAAAACTGTGGAAAAGGAAACTCAGAGAGCAGTCTATTAAATATGAAAATCAGAGGTAAAAGCACACATGTTAAACACATTAAAAGAACTTGTTAAAAAGTTAACATAATTGCAGTTTTAAATGGATGACCAACATACTCTGATTAAATTCCACTGAGGATGTGTGTTCAGAGCATCATTCAGAGGAGGGAGGGAGAACAGGAAGAATGGGAGAAGAAAAAAAAGAAAGAATGAGAGTTTTCCCTTGAGATGATAAACAACGCCGTTCAAAGAGCAAACAAAAAAAATGCGAAAGCAGTTTAGAAAGCTGACGGGGCATTTGGCTGAGCACTGCATGGTGAGCGCACACTTTCTCTGGACTCTGGGAGTTTGGACCTAGAAACTGTGGGGTTGTAGCCACTGATGTCCCCTGTATGTTGTAGCAGAATGCAACGCTTTGGGTCTAAAGAGGCATATTAGTCCGTCATCATCATTGATCAGAAAAGCTTTGATCGCTGAAACCGTGTTCCATCCTAATTCTCCCATTTACAAGGATTCCAGCAGTTCCACTGAATCCACCACGCAGCATTGCGCACACGTGTATTTGACGGTTTACAGCAATTAACATGATCGGCGCACACCTTCTCACAATAATCTGTCAATCTGTGTTACATGCCACTCTGGTAATCATGTTTTCTTCATAGTAGGTACACCTGGTCTGGTGCTCTGTTAGCTGTGACATCATCCAGGGAAGACAGATCACCTGCTATTACCATATAACATAGAAAGGATTTCTGGATTAATGTGTGCTTCTGTGCCCTTTTTTGTCTCTCAACCGACCCCCAGTCTGAGCCTGGTTCTGATGGAGGTTTTTCCTTCCTGTTAAAGGGGAGTTTTTATCTCCACCTTCGCTTTTAGCTTGCTCAGTATGAGGGATTGCTGCAAAGCCATGGACAATGCAGACGACTGTCCCTGTGACTCTACGCTCTTTCAGGAGGAGTGACTGCTGCTTGTCAAGACTTGATGCAATCTACTGGGTTTCCTTAGATAGGAAACTTTTTGACCAGTCTGTATAATATGATCCAATCTGATAGAATTTGACTTTGGAACCTTCCTTGATATGACATGTATCACGAATTGGCAATATGTAAATAAAATTGAATTTAATTGAACCATTGGGGAAGCTTTATAATTGTGACCCCAAATGTCTCAGCACTCATTGTCATGTAATTTTCTCTGCAGCACATATCCCACTAGGTCTGTATGTTTGGGGGCTGATATTGCCTCCTCCGCTGCTTTTATTGGTTTCCCTTTGTGGTTTGCCATTAAGACTGGCTAAGACTAAGACCTCCATATCTGGGGACTTGTCAATGTCATGTGGAGTCTTGCCTTAACACAGTTGAAATCCTTTGTGAGACTGGTGAGGGAGAGTATGAGGATGTTATTGCCAAAAATGCCAGTGGAACTCCAAGCCATTTATTGACAAAGCCTTAAATGTTGAGGTTGGGACCTCAGTTAGTGTAAGGGGCCGCATAACCCAATGTAGCAAAACAAACTGCAGACACCAAGCCTTCGGTCTTGCAGGCAGTTGAGTGTTATCTACTGCCAGATGCTAGGCAATGATCTTCTTCTGCAGCTGTTGCACCTGGTTGTTGTCTAAATTGCTTGAATCATACCCCCTTCCAAGGCTTTTCATTGCCTCCTGAGATCCTGTGGGTATGGGGTCAATTCTGATAAATAAGATCTTACCAGCATTCCCTTAACAATCAAAATGATGCATGACTTGGATGATTGTAACTTAATATGGGCCCAGGTGATGTTTTCCTCCACCTTTTCTCTTATTTGATGGGGGTGTGGTGATCAGAATGGTGATGATATCCATGTAAGCTCTGAGGAGGCAGAGGCATGGATCTGGGCAAAACCACTGTGAGGCTCAGCCCATTGTGGGCTAATAACCTCTATCGCCAGTCTGAACAGTCTAATTACTGTGCATTTTAGAGAGTCTGATCATTTAAATGACAACAAAATTGGGTGTTCCAACAGGACAATGCTTCCAAACAAACACACAAATAGTGTCTTCCAGGGTGTGCAGAGGTAGTGAGCGTGACCCATATACTGAGGCCTTATCCCTCGACGCGGCTGACCTACGTTCGATTCTGGCCTGAGGTCCTTTGCCGCATGTCTAACCCCTCTCTCAGATCCTCTTTCCTGTCAGCCTACATTGTAAAAAAAAATACAAGCCACTAGAGCCGTAAAAAAACAACACAAAAATATGTAAATTCCTTTCTTTTTGGGCCTAAAAGAACACTTTATATTTTAGTTCAACATTTCAATTTCACATCTTGTCCACTGTAGAGGACAAGAGGATTTAAGCCCAAAATTACAACAGAGTAAAAAAAAAAGAAATGCTTCTGATTTTACTACGACATTAACTCAATAATACATTAAATTTGATAAAAAAATAAAGTTCTTTATCATATTCTTTGTATTTTTCCAATGCTCATTGTTGCAATGACAGTAGCCCATGGATTTAGTCAACATTGGAGTATTAGGCTGGTGCATAATATAAATAGTCCTCCTTTTGTTCTTTGTCATAATATTTTAGTGCCAAGGGTCCTGGAATAGTGTTTTCCTTTTGGTAATGAAGAAAAACAGCTTGCATTTGGTACATCTCATGTATGTCTAACCATTGCAGCACTTTTTACTGCGTCTTTTTCCATCTCTCGCATGGGCCTGGCTACTAGTCTCCGTGCAGATGGCTTTGGTTGTGGGATCCTTGTTTGTTTGGTGGCTGATACTCTTCACCTTCTTCAGTGCTGTCATCAAATGAGGGACTATTCTATAGCCCCTCAGTCTGGTGTAACTTGAAGTAAGGGTACTGCTGGATGTTCTTACCTGGGGGGTTGAACCATTTACTGTAAGACTTGTACTGGATATTTGCTATAGCAACATCAAAGAAAAAGAGCGATTACACATGCTGTTCAGTTTTTGGTCCCGGCTGACATGCGATAAAAGCTCAGTAATCAGTCAGACAGGTCTACTCCACCCATGTTTAGATTGTAAAGGATTAGCTAGTCCAGATCATCTGGAGGAATTTCTTTTAACTGAAGCTGTTGATTTTACTTAATCTCCTCTGACATATATTATTTTAAATCTATCCTTTAGTTCAGGTCAAATCCCTTCGGTTTGGAAGTCTGCCTTTGCACTTGCACTCCTTCAAGGTGGGGACCCAACTAATTTGAATAACTGTAGGGCCATTTCTAAGCTGTCTATGTTGGCCAAGGTACTGAAGTCCTTAGGGCACTTTTCCATTGTCTCCCCTGCATGGATCCACTCGCCCACCCCGTCTCTCCTCCACATAGCATGTAAAGGCAGAGGTTTGGTGAACGTCTCTTTCAAAACCCCACCTCCAGCCATCAGTGTTTTGCGCTCTGCTGCTATTAAGCATTACTGTGTGACATTGAAACTGTAAAGACATATGTGTGAAGTGGTACATTAAAAACAGTAATGTCTTTATAAATTAAAAAAAGGGGTGGAATAATCCACTAGTACAAATATCTGATTCACAGATCAGGCTGAGCTAATAGAATTAGACTTAGACAAACTTTATTGTCATTTTGTATGCACAGAGTGCATACAAAATGTAATTTTGTTGCATACAGCTTACGACAATGTAATGAGATTGCAACTGAAATAAAATAACAATTATAATATAAAGTGCAGCAGTGATAAGAATGTAATAGTGCAGGAAAAAAACATTTTTTTTAAAAAGTGTGCAGAAGAATGTTCGACCATGTGTATAGTGCAAAGATAATGGTGCAAAAAAGGCATGAATTTGAAAAGTTCTGTGTTGGCAGTGCAAAATAATAATGGTGCAAAAATGCAGTAAACTTTCATTTGTGTACTTTTAAATTTAAATGAATTATAAAAGTTCAGCAACGTTGGCAGTGCAAAATAATGATGCAAAATGGCCATAAAGTTTAGTTATGTGCATGTGTGATGCAGAGTCCAGTATAGTCCAGTAATAAATAAGTATATAAGGCACAGAGAATGTCTGCCTGACAGGAAACGAGACGGTCTGATCTGCTGTAAAGTTTGCTTTATGAATTTGAAATTTCGGATTTCATGAGGACTTTTTTGCCTTAGATATAATGAGAACGGCAATAAGGACTTTAAAGTGCAAAGCCGTTGACTTTTAACCGCAGTGAAATTATCTTTATAGGTTAGATATTTGTGCTACGGTGATTCAACAGAGTGTTCTTTGGGTAAGATCCTCCTGCTGCGGCAGAGCAAAGCTGCAAAGCGGGCTCCACGCTATGGGTAGAGGTGTGGAGCAATGTGGGCTCCACACCACAGCAGCTGAAGCAACGGCAGCTCTACCTTCTCCCGTACATACACGACAGTGGTTCGATCAGGGGCCATGAACAACTTTTTGAACAACAGACTCTTTGGAAACAAACTTAGCTTTCAGCTTTCTTAATAGTTTAAAAGATTTCTTATTAAGTGTCCTTTTTTTTCTTTTGTTTCCTTCTTGCATCGTTTATGGTTTGTAAATGGTAAAATTATACTTCGGTTTGACCCACTCCGTTCATGGTGGTCCTCAATATTAATATTGTAGCTCTTCAGTTTAACATTTCCTGGATTTGCATGGAGAAAACTTTGTTTCTCCTCACCCTTGGCCAATCAGTGAACAGCAGTCTGTTCACATCAAATTCCAGGCCAGCTTCAGCCCTACTGTATTTAGGTTCCTGGTTTCTCTTTCTACATGGCTGGATTCTCTGTCATAATGCGGCATGGTTCAGGACTCAAAGAGCAGCAGGAGTGATGCAGAGCCATAATACTACAATAACACAATAATGAAGCCATAAAAATAACAAAGTCTGCAGTATAGAAAATACTTATGAACACATTATAAACGATGTAGCAGTAAACCAAAAACTTAAATATACTAAGAAATAATCGACATGATTAAAATCAGGTGAGTAACAATCAACAGAATATCAAACAGTTAACGGGAAAGAGAGAAAGGCACAAAACAGAAATAAACAACACACAAAAAATAAATAAAAGAGAACCTTGACTGTCACACCCTACAATCAGAGGTGGTAATGTGCCTGCACGCACGCACGCACCTCACACACACACACACACACACACACACACACACACACACACACACACACACACACAAAGGATATGAAAGGAACATTTTGACTCTGGGATAGCCATGTGTACTGATATTCTAAACAACATTTTGATTTTTGGCACAGTGGTATTTAGCAAAACTTCTGCAGCTGGTCTATGCATTTTAAAAGTTGCCAAATGTTCAAAGGTTTTTCAAAGTATTAGTTTGGACTTAAGTATTAATGGAATTTTAAGGGTCATTTTGATGAACAGGAACCCCAGGAAGCTCTGGCGTGTATCTTTTATGATGGACGAAAAACAAATAAATCAAGACAGTAATAAGAGTAAAAGTGAATTTTTGACATTTGTTCGGAACTAAAGAAATTGTAAAAGTTAATCCTGGCCCACAGAACAAGGTGACTTTCCTGCTCTGGCACTGAGTCTGTCCAATCGTTTTCTCTTGCATATTCTTCCTCTCCTTCACCTTCTTCCTTCGATCACACGCCAATACTCATACCCTCTGACACTTTCAAATCTTAACCTGCTTCTACTGCTTAGGTATGCTTCTAAATCCTGCTTCATTTCTTTGTCCTACAATGTGGAGTCATTAAATACTCTACAACAGAATGGACATAAAAAAAATTATTCAGGTCAAAATATTGACATGTTAATTAACAATAGTTTTGATAATTGGCCTGGGAAAAATAACAAAAGACACAGAACATTTGACTTGCTGGTAAGCTAGCCATTTTGATTGAGGAATAAAAAAGTTCCCAGCATTTAAGCCTATCACATGACACATCACTGGAAAACCCAGAATGTCAAGTAAAGTGTGAACTGTAGAGCTTGATGATTCAAAAGAGTTAAAGATAAAAGTGAACAAAATGTCCACTATAAAGGATACAAAGCATAATACAGTCCTGAGGTTTCTATTCTACCAAGAACATTGTTTTTTTTTTCAAGATTACAGTAGAGAGCTATAGTTCCTGGAAATGGACGGTCTTAAAAAGGAGACGATGAAGATCACATTAGGATTCTGCAGTCCAATGGATTATTGCACCAATGTTAAGACTATATACACAAGTAAAAGATTATCCAATAATCAGAATCTGCTGAAATGGGAGATTATCCATATGCTATATAAATCATTATCTGCTAATCCACAAAAAACTAATCAAAGAACAGCTCAGCAGTGTATACATATGTTCTTTATGTTCATAAAGTAATTTCCCTCTGGGATTATTAAAGTATGTCTGATTCTGATTCTAAAGTCCAGCTAGTTTGCAAATCCTGTGATTTAAATTCTGGTATTCTGTAATGTCTTCTGGAGATATTACTTGTGCCCCTCTAATTTTCACAGTTTAGTCTAAGCCATTGCTTTGACATGGGTTACAGAACTACAGCTACCTTATTAACAGAATTAAGACCTTTTGAATGTCTAAAATAAGGTTGTGTGGCATTTATTAATTAATCAGTTTCTTCTCTTCAAAAGACAGTGGTCAGGGTTCCCTAATTTTATTGGAAATAGAAACAAAGTTCTCTTCAGTCAGCAAATTCACCAACTCAAACTGACCCATATGCAGAAAGACAAATAAAAAAGGTTTGCAGAGGTTGTTAAAAAGCTCCTCGGTGGCAAGGCTCCGGGGGTGGATGAGATTCGCCCTGAGTACCTTAAGGCTCTGGATGTTGTGGGGCTGCGTTGGTTAACGCGGCTCTGCAGCATTGCGTGGACATCGGGGGCAGTTACCCTGGATTGGCAGACTGGGGTGGTGGTCCCCCTATTTAAAAAGGGGGACCGGAGGGTGTGTTCCAACTATAGATTCTAGAAAGGAGGGTCCGTCGGATAGTCGAATCTCGGATTCAGGAAGAGCAGTGTAGTTTTCGTCTTGGCTGTGGAACACTGGACCAGCTCTATACCCTCAGCAGGATTCTGGAGGGGGCATGGGAGTTTGCCCAACCAATCTACATGTGCTTTGTGGAGAAGGCATTCGACCGTGTCCCCCGAGGGATCCTGTGGGAGGTACTCCGGGAGTATGGAGTACCGGACCCTTTAATAAGGGCTGTCAGGTCTCTGTACGACCGGTGTCAGAGTCTGGTCCGCATTGCCGGCAGTAAGTCGGACTCGTTTCCGGTGAGAGTTGGACTCCGGCAAGGTTGCCCTTTGTCACTGATTCTGTTCATAACTTTTATGGACAGAATTTCTAGGCACAGCCAAGGTGTTGAGGGGATCTGTTTTGGTGGCCTTAGGATTGCGTCTCTGCTATTCGCGGACGACGTGGTCCTATTGGCTTCATCACGGCGTGATTTACAGCTCTCACTGGAGCGGTTCGCAGCCGAGTGCGAAGCGGCCGGGATGAGGATCAGTGCCTCCAAATCCGAGACCATGGTCTTAAACCGGAAAAGGGTAGAGTGCCTTCTGCGGGTTTGGGAGGATGTGCTGCCCCTAGTGGAGGAGTTCAAGTATCTTGGGGTCTTGTTCACGAATGAGGGGAAGATGGAGCGGGAGATCGACAGGTGGATTGGTGCGGCGTCTGCTGTGAAGCGGGTGCTGTACCGATCCGTTGTGGTGAAGAGAGAGCTGGGCCAAAAGGCGAAGCTCTCGATTTACCGGTCGATCTACGTTCCTACCCTCATCTACGGTCACGAACTTTGGGTCGTGACCAAATGAACGAGATCCCAGATACCAGCGGCTGAAATGAGTTTTCTCCGTAGTGTGTCTGTGCTCTCCCTTAGAGATAGGGTGAGAAGCTCAGTAATCCGGGGAGGACTCAGAGTAGAGCCGCTGCTCCTCCACGTCGAGAGGAGCCAGTTGAGGTGGCTCGGGCATCTGGTTAGGGTGCCTCCTGGACGCTTCCCTGGTGAGGTGTTCCGGGCACGTCCCACCGGGAGGAGGCCCAGGGGAAGACCCAGGACACGCTGGAGGGATTATGTTTCTCGGCTGGCCTGGGAACGCCTTGGCCCAAGTGGCCGGGGAGAGGGACGTCTGGGCCTCCCTACTGAAGCTGCTACCCCTGTGACCCGACCCCGGATTAGCAGAAGACGATTGATGGATGGATCTTTTAGAGGATGTTTTTAACAGTTTTGCACATGTAGACATGAAAAAGAGTGGCCAGTCTTGATAAGTGACTATTCTGAAACCCTTTAAAAGGTGCTTTGACCCCCAGGGAATCTTTTAGGCTGAGCAAACAGCAGAAGACATGACAAGTCGTATGCATAACAGATACTACAATACACTTTAAAATGTCAATCGTGTATAACTCATTTGAAACATTATTGGTTAAAGCTTGTTACTTGTTAGCTGTGCACTGGAATTTATGCTTGTTTTGTTTGTTCACAATGCAGGCCTTCATCAGTGTCAGCCTGAAAGAAACTGTCGAGACACAAACACAGATATATTATAATATTTTAATCACTTTATTTTTATGTAATTTTATTTCAGTTTAATAGAGAAACAATATTTTAAATATGTTTCAGTATAGTTAATGAAGACCTTCATTATAGTGTTCATAGTTCATTGTACTGTGTCTCTGAGTTCCTATGTGATGGACTAGGAACCTGTCCAGGGTGTATCCTGCCTTGTGCTTATATATCACTGGAGATGGACTCAACCAGATATTTATTGTGGGTTTTAATGTTTCAAAATGTAAAACATAAATAATTTATGCATGCTTTTGAATGCTTTTGCAAAGCCTTGTATCACACTACAGCAGTATATGGTTCCTAATTCACTTAAGATTAAACTAAACCATCCCACATTTATTTATAAAACCCTTTATAATAGTAAATGCCATCAAGGTGTTCCCAGTTGGCCTGGGAACACCTTGGGATTCCCCTAGATAAACTGGCCCAAGTGGCCGGGGAGAGGGACGTCTGGGCCTCCCTACTGAAGCTGCTATCCCCGCGACCTGGCCACGGATAAGCGGAAGAAAACGGACGGACGGACGGAAACATAAAAAAATACAAAAAGATATACTGACAAAAAAGGTAACTGCACACTGAAACAGGTTTCTAAGTCCGAGCTTATGCGGTTACTGGGAAAGGAAAGGATCAGTTAGACTCGGTGAGAGATAATCAAGATGCTGATTTACAAGCAGAGCGTGAGGCATGAGACTGCTGTTTTTCAGAGTTGAAGGCAAAAGTTGAGGATCCTGGTGGTAAGCTGGAGACGATCTGAGTTCTGAAAACAAAGACAATGGAGGTTATAGATCCCAATTAAACGTGGACAGTGGGCAGGCAGATAATGGCAGGGGAAGTTGGAACTGCAGTGGACGACTGTGGAATGAGTAAATTCCCACAGAACGCTATTGTGGAGAGGATTGTATATGGAGTTTAGTTTCCTGCCAAAACATTGTACACAAAAAATGTGTTGCACACAAATATAACTTGTTTTGCACACAAAAAGATATGTTTCATCCAACAAAACTTGTTTTGCAAACTGTCCCCAAATGTTGCACTCAAAAAATCATTTATAAGTTTTCCCCGAGTACAAAATGGTCTCTGCTCGCACAAAACATCCTCTGCTCGAGTACGAAACAATTCCACACCCTCTGCAGTAAGTTTCTGCCAAAAGACATGTGATGTATTAAAGTCTAAGTCTTGTACCGAAAAAATATCCTAAAAACCGTTGAATAACTTCCAGAACAAGGTAAACTTTGAATATTCATCAAAAGTGTTCAAATTAAGTTTAAATATGAAATATCTCACATTTTGTACACCGATTATGGTATTTCGCTTTTGAGTGCTGCCTCCGTTTACGATCAGCCATTTCCGACAGTTCAAGAACACCGAGAACGCACAAATCGAACTTGCATTGAAACACACATTGTTTACATTGTACAACCAGCAAACCAGGATATATATGCATGTTTTCCGGGATCTTCTTTCACACACCAAATCTGCGGATCCACATGTACTTTGAGCAAGCGCTTATAAAAAATATCGGCAAACTAATTACAAGATAAAATGCCTTCTAGGTGCGTAGTTGGTGGCTGTAGTGTCGCTCATAGGCCTAGTGCAGACCGCGGTGAAGTTGGTTTGATATTGGACATTCAAGCTCCGCAGCGTCAGCGGGATCTAGCTCACGGTTGATCCGGTTGAAGGACTCTGATTTCGGTCAGCGTCTCTCAGCTGCTCCCTTCTCCCATACGCGGAGGGACCGTCAACAAATCTGATTTGATTTTTGTTTCTCAAGAGTGCTCCGCTGACTCTGCGGAGCTTGAATGTCCAATGTCAAACCAACTTCACCGCGGTCTAGTGCAGGCCAGAAACTATCGTTATATACTTGGCCGGTGGATCAAAAGGTCCGAAAGAAATGGGATAAATTCGTAAAAGAAACGCGGAAGGACTGGGTTGCCGGCAAGTGTTTTATGCAATTCACACTTCATGAGCGAGAAAAGTCGTAGTGTTAGCAGACAGTGTAATTGCCGGATGCACGGTACTCATTCTGTGTGTGACGTCACATACCGGATCGGCCGATTGAGGAATGTTCGGGCTCATTCGCATAAACAGCAAGTTTTATCGAAATTACTTCCAAACGGCACACATAATTCACATATAATATACATTTCTTTACTCTGGTGACTATTTGAATGCATCTGCGTTAAAATACATTTTATGTGCGACTTAGACTTTAAGAGTTGTTGTTGTTCAGACTTCCCGACAGTAGGGGGCGCACCCGAAAAAAAAACTGAAACGCGCCGGTTTGGCTGAGGAAGAAAGACGTGACATCACAGCTAACAACATCAGCACCCCACAGGTAAGTTTCAAAACTTTCCCGGTGAAAAAGTAATAGCTCACCATGCAGATAGATCATGTAAGATTTCAGTTAAAGGCACTGTTATGTTACATTAAGAGACCATGTTACTTTTTGGAGCAAATAACATTAAAGCTAGCCTTAGGTTGAATGCCATGCTAAAACAACTTTTGCTTTGTAATGTAACCCCTGTGGTTGGTTTCTCCCTTTACTGTGCTATGTCAAATAAATAGTACCTGAGTGGATACCCAGATAAATGCATTGTTAACAGATTATAATGTGGTTTTTATATTGTTTTGACTGTCTATTGTTCTTATTGGTGTAAACCTAAATTGGTGTTTGGATTTGGTACTTTATCCTAAAACTGTAAAACCAATGCATGTATGCTCATGTGCAAAACCGATTCCTAAGCAATTTAAAATAATTGCAACGAGTGGATATTGATTATAAGAAAATTGGTAGGGAAATTAATAAAAAATTCCGTTTTCTAACTCAAATATGAATGTTACAAGTAAAGCATATAGCAGCAGATCTAGATTATATCTCACTACCTATCTAACTCCTTAATTTCTTCAAAGTAAAAATGAGGTCATGTGTGCCCAATTGCAAATATGTGTTGTGCACTTAATAAAAATGGTTTGGCCATGGCAAAAACCACAACTGGAATTGGCCACATGGGCAGATATTTTCTTGAGAAGTTTTTTTTTCATCTTAGTAGTGATTTATTTTTTTCTTTAAGAGGAGTATTATTCTTTACATAACCATAACACATGTTTTCCAGCATCCGCTGATGAGGTTTAATTGGCATCAAAGTTCTGGGTTGGATGGAAGGCTCCTACATGAACTCTCACCACGGAAAGTAACCATGGTAGTCTACCAGGTCATCAACGTGCTTTGAGACACGCCGACTTCCATCACAAGACTACCAAGACTTGAACAATTTAGGATTTGACGTAATCTTTAAACACACGACAGAGGATTTGGGCTTGTTTAAAAATAATCTTAATATGTAACCATTTTAGTTCCCAGTATTAACTACTTTGATCAGTAATAGTAATATCGGCTTTATTGTCACTGAAACATACATTACAATGAAATTTGCTTTCGGCATTTAACCCATTCCCTTGGGGAGCAGTGGGCTGCCATGTGCGGCGCCTGGGGTGCAATCTGGGGTTAAGGGTCTTGTTCTAAATTTCCTGACAGTCTTACATGCAGAAATTGTTTTTCATAGTCCTGTTTTTGGCTTCATCCATTTCATCAGCCAGTTTTTTTTTATACAGTCCGTTTTATGGTAATACATGAATTGTTTAGTGGGAAAAACCTGGAGAATTAATGGAGTTCTTTCAGTCTTAATTTCAACAATAAAAGCAATCCTTGTTGAAAAGGTGTATTGACTTTGATTAATATTGGTAAGAATTGGAAATAAAGACTTTATCAAAGGATATGTTTATTATGCTATGTGGATAATAAAATACTGTTTACTTGTCCCACAATGTTTGCATCATCAGTTTTAGTATCAGCCCCATGTGCCCCCTTTTTTTTTTCAATAACCTTAGAATTTTCAAAAGGTTTTTACAGTACCATACACATTTACTATCACAATCCCAGCAGTTCTACATTTTTATTCAGTAAATACACTAACTTAGTTAAATTTTCCTGGCTAGATTTTACTTCTTGAAAACCTTTTGCAACAATGGTAACCACAACAAGATTAAACTCGTAAAGTGTTGGTCATACTGGACAGTTGCAACATATATATCTGAGCCATATGATTCAGAATGTCCCAGTGCATCCATGGCTGCCCTCAGTGCTACCAGTTGTTCGGGGCTCAACACATTACCAGTTTCAGGAATAGTGACCCCACAGTGTGGGTCATCAAGCAGTCCACTGTCATCCCAGTCAATATGAGGCAGGCAGAGTCCCTGCAAGAAAGATAGAGATATATAGAGAATAAAAAAGAGGCCATAATTATGTTGCTACAACTTACTGAATATAATTTAATTCATGGAGCTAAGGATTGAAAAAAAAGACACCAAAATCCATTAATTATTTTGAAGGACCATAATAAACACATTTCAAAGAAACCAGTTTCAATGCCACCTCTCTGATGTACTCCATGTTTTGTTGTATTGGAGTGATCAGATAAATTATCAGATATGTTCCTTTCTGGTTTGAATTATACGCATTAATGTGAGAAACTATAATAGCAAGCACACAAAATCCATCTTACCTCTGTGATTTCTGGTTCTACGACAGCATGCTGGATTCTTCCCATCTCCCATAACTGACTGAGTGTTAGATTCCCTTCAGTTCTGAGTGAATGGTTATCCTGGCCACGGCTGATGGTGTCAAAACTTACATGTATTCTTGGGACAAATAAATAGTGACAACAGAAGTTATCTAACATGTTTGACAGGTCAAGCAAACTGTTGTCCTCTCCTGAGTGCAGCACATTGTAGTTTCTGTTAGTTCCTGCACACCACACGTCTCTTCAAAGACGTTCAATTCTGAAAGGAGAGATAAAGATCAAATCATGGTTTGAATACGTTATTTTTCAAAAGTCCATTACACAGCATTTTTAAATCAGAGATAAAACTAAACAGTGCCTGTAACTGAAATCTTACATGATTTCAGTTAATAGCCAGCTAACTATGCAGATTTTCACTATCTGCATAGTTAGCTATTACTTTTTCACCGGGAAAGTTCTGAAACTTACCTGTGGGGTTCTGATGCTGTTAGCGGTGATATCACGTCTTTCTTCCTCAGGCAAACCTGCGCTTTTCAGTTTTTTTGGGGTGCGCCCAATGCTGTCCGGAAGTCTGAACAACAACAACTCTTAATGCATCACGTGACTTTCGGCAGAGATTTACCGCAGAGGGTGTGGAATTGTTTCGTACTCGAGCAGAGGCTGTTTTGTGCGAGCAGAGACTGTTTTGTGCGAGCAGAGACCATTTTGTACTCGGGGAAAACTTATAAATTATATTTTGAGTGCAGCATTTGGGGACAGTTTGCAAAACGAGTTTTTTTGGGTGAAACATATCTTTTTGTGTGCAAAACAAGTTATATTTGTGTGCAACACATTTTACATTTTATACAACGTTTTGGCAGGAAAGTAACTCCATAATTGTAGGTTGAATCCAGAGTTTGCCTTGGAAGCCAGTGGTGACTTCAACCTTGGAGGCACAGAGAGTACACAGATGAGACAAAATGGTAAAAGGGAGAAATGGTGAAAGAGGAGAGCAATATAACATCATCTGAGTCTGCTTCTACACCTGCAAATAGAGATATAAAAAGAACAGCAAAACCAACTGATAAGGTGTCACAGGTACAAACAACCAACACTTTGTTACCATCCCTGAAGAATATGCAGTATGATTTAATACGAAATATATAAAGTGACAGCTAAAGATGATAACAAGGGTTTTCTGTACAGAACTGAATCTGTAAGTACCTGTAGGCGTTTGTGAGAGTGCGCTTGTGTATGCAAGTTTTCTCCATAAGAAAAATGTGCAATAGTGGTGCACTTCTAGTTTAGACATTACAGTATATATATATATATATATATATATATATATATATATATATATATATATATATATATATATATATATAAAATTCCAATGAGGCTCAGTTGTTAAATTAAAAGTATCTTTTGAAAATAACCTTTAAGCACGTAATAAACATACTTTTCCTCAAGCCCTCAATTCTGTATTATTTTATTTTTTTATCCGTATCTCAAATGTAGTGTTTCATGTAAGCAAAAAATTTATAACATAAATAAGGGCTTTAAAACATCAGTCTGTGAGTAATTAATTTACGTAATATGTTTATCTTAGTTTATTGGGTTACTGAAACAAGTTGACATTCTGATTTAATGAATAGGACTGTATATGCACCACTGCTCGAAAAGGTTGGGGTCACCCAAAACATGTCATGTTCTTCCAAGAATACTCCCATTGTATTAATCAGATGAGTTGCAAAATCAATAGAAAATATAATGAAGACATTGCCATGGTCAGAAACAATGATTTGTATTTGAAATAATAATTTTGTCCTTCAAACTTTGCCATTATCAAAGAATCCTCAATTTGCACCGTTTACAGCCTTGCATACCTTCAGCATTCTAGCTGTCAAGTAATCTAAAGAAATGTCACCCCAGGCTTCCTGAAGCACCACCCAAAAGTTGGACTGGCTTGAAGGACCCTTATTATGCATCATGCGGTCAAGCTGCTTCCACAACAGCTCAATAGGTTTGAAAACTGGTGACTGTGCTTGCCACTCCATTATAGACAGATCATGACATTGACAATCTCTATACTGTATTTATGATTTACTTAATCTTACTGTAATGAAATAAAAGGGTGCACATATGTGCTTGAAATGGATGTGAATATATATATATATATATATATATATATATATATATATATATATATATATATATATATATATATATATATATATATATATACATACATACATATTTACACCCATTTCAAGCAACCTCATGTCTTCGCACCCATGCAAGTGCCTCCAGACCACAAAACCTCTTTTATGCCGGGTGCTGTTTTCATCAGATTTTCAGATAAAATTGTCATGCTGCTAAACCATTTTGGCTCTGCAAGAGGAGCCAACGTGAGAAGGTTTCACTTGTTATCACGCCATATCTTCTATTTCTTTGGTAGTGAAAGTTGTCAGAGACTGTATGGAAAAAGGGGTCCACAAACTGTAAACACCCCCACTTGATAAAATTTCCATTATGGTTTCAGTGGTTAATGAGAACATTATGCGTAAGTGAGGTTTCTCAAAGCGTAGATACACAGAAATGTTGCCATTTTTTGACCCTGAGGGTTAACTCCCCTTGTCTGTACAACCAGTCAGATTGTAAATAGATGCTGAAAGATAATAGTCATAGAAATAGTCATTTCTATTTCAACTCTACTTTCGGTTAAGCATGGTAAGTAAAATAAATATATTTTATCTAATTAGGTAGGTTACGTTTACAGGAGTATTACCATTTTTAAAAACATAATTATGTATATATATTATTAAGATAATAATGCATATTTCTAAATAATTCAAGTACAACACTTTTGAAAAATCTAAATAACATAACTCTAAATATAAACCATATATTATATTACATGCTGTTTTTGCATCAGACGTTCTTCAGTTAGAGACAACATTGATCCCCTTCAGACCCACCACAAACCAGTGGAGGTCTCATAAATGCTGTGACCAATCAGATTCACAATGCTAGGGTAATGACATCGCTCATCCCCTGGCCTTCAGCTATTGCAGCTGACTTGTGTGTGCCAAATGGGATTTTTCTCCCAACCATTCAAAATACATTTTCCTTCACTGTGACCTAAAAATTGTATTGTTGGAGAATATTTTGTAAAGCCTTTAATGGAACACAGTTGATGATGAGTCAAAAGAGTATTTTTCAGTCAGGACATTGGATTTTGCACAGTTGCTATAATAACAATGGAACATAACACTACTGTAAAATTCAAACAGATAATTTGAAGTTCACAGATTAAAAAAACAATTCATGCTTTTACCATTATATTTAATTAATTAATGGTGAAAATGTCCTTCTATCAATGTCAGAAAGACTCTTGTCTACCTACATTGACAACAGGTTTATGTAGGTTCAGTGTAGTACTGCTGGATGTTCATTACAGCTTATGCTCTTTGAGGTGGAAAAGTAGTGATAAAGAAGTGATCATAAGATGTGAAAAGAGCTCAAAACTGGCAGTGTTACAATTGACAGATATGGCATGGGATACCACTGCCTACCGTCTAAAGCAGGGTTTCCCAAAGTGTGGTGCTGCCACTAGGGGGTGTGCGAGGCGAAAACTGTAACGGCGTCTGACCGTGTTTTTTTTCCCCCACACAATAAAGATGTGTAAATAAGCATTTCTTTTGTAAAGCTCAAAAAGCTGTTCATTTAATCAATAAACAAAAATGTATTGTAATGATCCTTATTAGACTTTATCGCTAAATGCTGTTGCACACTTACTGTTCTTTTAAATCAGATCGCTTTGGGGTCATACCGGAAGAAATGTGTGGCTTCCGGGGAGAGGAGTCGTGATTCGGGGGACCGGCGGAGTGAAAGCTGTCCCGTCCTGTTCGTCCTAAAATAAAGTGTTAGCAGCAAAACCTCGTTCTGGTGCTTGGGTGTCATAACGGAACGATACAGTATTAACACGAACATGTTAATAAACTGTATTTATTTAGAAGAAATCTTCTTCTACGCTTCATTTTAAGATGAAAAATCCGCAGTGCTGTATATGCGCATATGGCAGGTAGTCTCTGCTTCAATAATTCTCGCAAATATGTTCAATAGGCTGAAATCAGGGGAACAGGTGAGACATCTAATGTGAAAGTTGGTCATTAAAAAAGAGAGGAAGAGAGTGAGAGGCCGAAAGTTTTATTTCCGAGATTAAATTCAGTGACTCGGTGTCTCTACGGATCGCGCAGCGCATACAAACAGTGCCGCGCTGCTCAAGGTGCCGCGACTGAACCGGTGACAAGCTCTGACGCAAATGACACGCTGCTCCTAGGGGAAAAAAAAAAATAAAACGCTGCTTCTGGGGGGATTTCTTGAGTATGCTCACGCATAGATCTGTAATACTTCTCATTGCGATTCAGACAGGCGCCGACTGCACCGTGCAGTTAATTTTAAAGAGACAGCATATTCAGACAGAAACGGGCTGGGGGAGCCGAGGTGTGTTGCCGTGGGCGTGTTTACCCGCTGAAGGTAACTGCTGTGAAACAATCAGAAAGATTTCTCTGATTAATAGCATCTTTATAGAGCGCTAGAGTTATTGTCTCTGTGCTGCTTCAACATTTCTCGCTCGCTCGCTCGTCATCGGACAAAAATCAAACTGCTTCGTATTTTGCGGCGTAAATTGTGCGTCAGACTCAGGTTTAGAAGCTTTGTTACGACGTTTGAGTTGTAACTGCAACCGTTATACTCACACACACACACACACACACACACACACACACACACACACACACACACACACACACACACACACACACACACATATATATATATATATATATATATATAGATAGATATAGATATAGATATTAATCTTGGGGGTGCGTCAACCCGGCTGGGACATGGAAGGGGGTGTGCGGTTAAAAAAGTTTGGGAACCCCTGGTCTAAAGCAAAGAGGCCTCTTCCTTTAATTTTTATTTTTTAGAAAGCCTCTTCTAAGTGGCCATGTAAAAAAAATGGATAGGGCATGGTACTTTTTATTTAAAACCACTGACTTTATCTGCCAAACTCAGCTATAGAGCGTTTTTCAAGTTTGCCACAAGCCATTTAGGGGACACCGCAGACATGTGAAAGAAGATACTGTGCTGAAAGTAGACCAAACTTAATCTTTATTGCCTACATGTAAAATGCAACTATGGGTCCTTGAGCAAGGCCCTTAACCCCAGACTACTCCCCCGGGTGCTGCACAGTGGCAGCCCACTGCTCCCCAAAGGGATGGGTTAAATGTAGAGAACAAATTTCATTGGAATGTGTACGTTGCAATGACAATAAAGATTCTTATTTTTGCAAACATTCTCCGTCTTTTTTGACTAGGCTTGAGCCATTTTGCAGAGATGAATGAAAGTACATATCTCCACGTTAGCAAAGCTGGTAGAGACATACCCCAAAAGACTTGCAGTTGTAATAGCGGAACATTTTTTTGTCTTCATAGTGTTGTCTCAGAAAATCATGCACAACTTTTCTGCCACTTCACAAAAATGGTATTACTTTTAGTGGGCGTATCATATAAAATCCCAATAAAATGCATTGTAGTTTGTGGTTGTAATCTAACAATAGGGGAAAGAGTTTTATAGACTTTTGCAGTGCACTGTATTTGCCTGATTCTTCTGCATGATACTCTAGTTTATTTGTTTTCTGTGCCACTGCCAGCTTTTGTGGGACACTGAGCTCATGGTTATAAATATAGTGCAAACAGCAAGCATCAAAACGCCATAACAAATTCAGAGGACAATGAGGCAAGGCTCCATGTGATTGGAGTGTGATGTAGAAGAGAGCAAAGTGATATTTCATAGCTTTAGAACTCTTTTCTTGCAAGGTCGAGGATGAGTGACTGATGTGTGTGCATGTGTGTACAAGGAGCCCCTGCACAAAACAACAGCTCGCACACCTTGGTGCAGAGAAGCGCAACAACAAACAGCATAAATGAGAATGCGGGAAGGGGGAGCAGTGTGAGGACACTCTGCAGGCAGATGTGGTCTCTTGATGTTTTCCAAGACTCTCTAATGTGTTTGTTTCCGTTCTGTAATTTCACAGCTCAAGGTCCTACAGGCATGAAGAGAATAACTTAAGCAATTTATTATGTTGCTTTGTCTTCACTCAGCTTTAAAATGGTTTGCAATTGTGCAACAAAAATGAGTAATTGAGCCTGAAATAAATGTCAACTGCAGAAGTAAATATATCTGGACAGGTCGGGTGCAAATTGAAAGGGAGATTAGGATGATAAATATCTCAGGAAGCGATACTGTCTGCTCAGGAGGCTAGAAAGAAGAAGAATGATATGAAAGCAAAATAACAGGATGTTCCCGAGATAAAAAAATATATATATTTGTGATATTTATCCCATTCAAAAAGACTTGTCAATCAAAAGTATTCTTATACATTGAACTTTTTTTTAGACTTTATCATGTGTATCATGTTCTTCGCACATGGGAATACTGTATGTTTATATATGTCCTGCTTGTAGTAGAACTTAAAGAGGACATATAATGCAAAATCCAATTTTTTAACCCTTGAATACATTTTGATAAGTTCTTGGAGTCTCTGGGAATGCAAAAGATTTTGATGTATTCTGTCCAGGTGCTCAGATATCTTTATGTTTTGTTTGTGTCATATATTTCAAGCTGATTAGTTTTCTCAGTTTTCTATTACGTTTTTGAACAATTACATTGCAGTATTTGCATCAGAGCTGCTAAACAAGGTTATGGACTTCAAGCTTACCAGTCTCACAAATACGCCATTATTATTTCTCAGAGCGATTTTCTAGTCCAAGCTCAAGGATGCCGTGCATTAGTGGATAGGTGAAAATATTCCGTCATTACACCGTCCCCCAGCATGCTAAAAAAGTGTCCAATCGGGATGATTGAACGCTCTGCAACCTGAAGGGGGGCAGGGTGGGAAGTGGCTGATTTAGATTTAAAGAGACCACACCAAAGTAAGTTGCTCTCAGACGAACATCAGAACAGGGATAAAAAAGGGCCTTGTGGGGCAGCAATAATGAGGAATTTGGACCAAAACATTGCAGTTTCACTTTATATAGACCACAACTGAATGATTTTAATGTAAAAGTATTTTGCCCACTGCCAAAAAAAGTAGTTTTTCCAGAATTGTCCTGTAATCAGCTCTATCCATCTTCCTGCCATCTTTGACCTGCTTCATTGTCACTGTTGAAGGAAAGCCTTGTCACCTGATCATTACATTTCATAGCGGGTATAGTGTTTTCTGATGTTATGTTTGTGCAAAAGATTCAAGGCTGATACCATGTTGCCCTTGATGAGCAGAGTATAATGCTGAAAAGGGAGCTGGTTTCTTTCCCAGTTAGGTATTTGGCATCATGAGTTTGGTGAAGGCATGGTTTGCCTACTGCTTACAGTCAGGAAGTGAACGCTATTTCCTAGATCACACTGTTTCAATTGTAGGAAATCTGGTCTTAGTGATTTTGATCTGGTTTGGGACCAGACCAAAATTGACATGGCATACTTTTGGTTTAAATCAGTATCAGAGATGCAGCTTTCAGCTGTAAAGTAACATTATTTTTGAAACCAGCTCAGTTTTGTTTTAGGAGGCTGACTCTCTACTTTTAGGTCAAGGCATAAAACTGTCCTCATTGCTAAATCTTATGATTAAGACTGGTTTGGGGTACCCTCAACTACTACTTTGATATTTCTGCTATGGGTTTAGATTATTTGGCATTACTATGGTTTGCTTTCCTCATTAATTGTTGCAGCAATTTCTGGTCAAGTATTTATTATTTACCCTCCTGTACCTCAGAAAGTATTGGCAGACTGCCACTCTCTCTAACTCTATTTCTAATCTTCATTTCCTCCTGTTAAAAGGGACTCTTGCTTTCTACTGTGGCCTGCTGTCCGATGTACCTTGCTGCCTTAGCAAAATACCTTACATGCTCATCTTACATGTGAAATACACATGAGCATTTTTTGATCGCATAGGAACTAACCTACCTGCACTGAATTTGAATCAGTTTCACTGAAGCCCTGAGCATTTGGGTTTTAATGTTATCCTACTGTATTCCGCTGGGTCCTAAATGGGTCATAATCACACTGGGTTCATTTGGCCTGCCTAGAGTTGTATTTGAATTATACTGGTTTAGACTGCAGTGACTTTAGTTTTGAATGAGTAATACTCAGGGGTGCAACAATAGATCCATCTCACTCAATGAGATGATACAGAATTTTGAGGTCAAAATTTTTTAGGTCTGAAGTTTAGACGAAAGTTCGAGGTGGAAGACTCATCCTCAGTGCACCTGCATCCTCTGATTGCCTCGTCAAGTGTCCGCTAATCTGCTGTAAATTTACACTTTTAAAAACGCGCCTCTAAGACACGCCGCTAATGTTACATGGCCAGTGTATTTCCTCCTAAAGGTGACCAGATTTGATTTCTCTAATGAAAACTGGGGATGGGTCATCCAAAACGGGGTCTGTCCCCGGAAATCTGGTCACCCTACCAGAGGGGCGGAGTGATATTGCCCACTTGCTAAGAATATGTAATGCATTTTATAATCTGGTGCGCCTTATATGTGGACAAAGATACACATTGATACATATATTCACGGTGTGCTTTATAATCCCTTCTGCCTTATGGTCCGAAAATACAGTACATGAATAGTATCCTCATCAATCTAATAGTCTACCAAAAAATAGCCTGAATGCTGTGTTTCCTATTGAAATATTTCCATTATTCATTCAAAGAACGAAGGGGACTCTATAAATGTCTAGGATAAATATTAATTCAACCCAAAGCAAAACCCCCTTTTTACATCATAGTTGTGTAATAAATACAGTTTTGAGCATTCTGTTATGGATAACTGTCCTTTCACATAAGGAATCACACTCATGAGCTTTTAAATCCCCCTGGTAAAGATTTCCCCTAAGGAGTTTCAGCATGATTGAGCTATGTGCCACAATCCTAATGAACTCTGCCTTGAAACAAACAGCTATTGTTCCAGTAACTTGACGGTATGAAGGCTCTCAGTTATTGTCTGCTTTGTTTTGTATATTTCAGTGGTTTACTACTTTAGAGTAGGATAAAGTTACTCACATTGGAGACATTTTGACATTTATTGACAGACTTTCAAACAATCGTCTTGCCCAAAAGGGAAGCACAGACATTTTAAAGGGACTAAAAAGAAAACAGTTAAATGAGATGAATACTCAGATCTGAGGTTTGTAAAATTCCAATGTTTTGTTCTATGGGTCACCCTGGTTCCTCCGTATTTTGACATTTTAGGTTGGCTTGCACATATCATATATCAAATCTTTACACACTCTATAGGGTAATGTATCTGGGGTGGATGGATGTTATCAGGCAAAAGGTCTCACAGGGTATCATACAAAACAGACTTGATTCTAATCAACTTTTGCCCTCACCTTTTATTGCTTCGCTTTTTTTAAAGGAAGGTGGGTGCTTTGCTGAAGTGTCCTATTCACATCTGCCGTTTACGTTGTTAACAGAAAAAAAACAGCATACATTAAAAAGTTAAGTGATGATTGGAGAAGTGAATGCAGAATTACAGCACCTTAAAAACATTTTTTTACATTCATACTGAACTTGACAGCAGTGTTCTATAACTAGGATTCATTTAGAATATATGTAATTTACATTAAGTCTGCTTACGTGATTTGATTCATTGGACTATATATATATATATATATATATATATATATATATATATATATATATATATAAACTGCTCTCTCTCTCACTACTCATACTTCTGAACCGGGTGGGTGGCTTTCCATTTCCCAGACTTGAGTCCTCTACCTGAGGCCAGGGAGCTTGAGGGTTCATCTTAGGATGTTAGCTGTTCCTAAGATTTTGCTCTTCTGGACTGAGATGTTTGATGTTTCTCCAGGTATCAGGAGCCACTTATCCATACTGGGGGTTACTTCCCCGAGCGCTCCGATGACCACAGGCACTACTGTTGTCTTCACCTTCCAGGTACTTTCTAGTTCTTCCCTGGGCTCCCTCTCTCTCGCTCTCTCTCTCTTTATATATATATATATATATATATATATATATATATATATATATATATATATATATATATATATATATATATATATATATATATACACCGACACACGCACTATATAGATAAACTGAATTTAAATTAATTTAATAGAAATTTGCATCAGTAGTGCTGCCAGTTCAATCTAAACCAAAAAAGAGTTAATATTCTTGACAAAACTACTAGAGCATTGCTATATCATGTTTGCATCAATAACAGCTCTTTTAGTATCTCAAATGCTGTAAAGTAAATCCAGGGCTAGACGGGAGTTCAGGAAACCCTGATAATTAGAGCAATGATCTTATGAACAGAACATGAATGCATATTAGCCAACCAGTAAACAGACAGTTGAGCGACCTTGTTCTGCAATAATATCAATGGCTGTACTCTTACTTTAGCATACAAGATTGTGCATCAGCATCTGTTGGACTCTTTCTCCTCCTACACAAACCATCACACACCCACACACAATCAAATAAAAATGTTTGAAAACCTTATTGTATGATCTGTCTTACAGAATCACAGCCTATGGATGATCTGATAAAATTGAAATGCACCCTAAAATTGTAAAAATATTGTTCCTCAATTAAAACTGCTATATTGAGATATCGCAACTGAAAATTCAAGTCATGTTACTTTGCAACTTGCCTGCATGGTATTATTTGAAAAGGTTGTGGCAAGATAAATAGGATGAAAGTGGTGTGTGATGCAAAAATACACGTATGACAACAGTTGCAAGCCTATAGACTACACTGTTATAATGTATATAGCTTCATTTACTTGAACTGCAGCTTGAAATTTTTTTTTTCTGTTTTTGTTATGTGCTGTTGCAGTTTGCTGCAGAGTTTTTTTTAAGTTCTTCAAAGACTGTTAAATAGCCTTATGTGGAAGACATTTCATGGACCACTAGTGCCCTCTGTCAGCATTAGCCAGGGAATTACACATCTTAGCTGATACTCTGTCTTAATAAAAATATGTTTTAAAAGACCTTAGGTTGTTCTGCTATTTCAAAACTTTACACTTTTTTTCTGGTTTCTGTGAGTGCATTTCAAACACTACTAGCCCTACTTAACTCTTGCACGTCTTGCAGGGGAATTTGTAGTTTCAGATGTGAGGATGTGACAATTTACCACAGAGTCATGCAATAACCAAACCTTGTGGGTGTTCGTGCAGTAGGCTTATTGAGGCAAAAGGGTCTTGGGGACATTTATTAGCAATTGCACATGTGTGTGAAACTGAAAACTGGTTGTGGGAAAGAGAAGCTAGCACCTTACCTTTAGATTTGATGATATCTTTCTCTGCTCTGTGATAAACATTTTCCAGTCTTGCTTCATTTTCTGCCATGTACTCCGTTTTGTCGCATGTTAGATTACTTTACCGTACATAATATTGTCTTAGCTGCAGTGTTGAAGAAGTAGACTTAACAAACATAATGTATATACACTTTTCTGTGTTCTTGGCTTGAAAAACATAAGATACTTTTTTTTTCACAATGTACAAATATTTATTCGGGTTAGCTTTATAATTCATGCCTGTGAGTGTTTGATAAACATTTTTTAACAGTGTTGAAATTTTAGTGGGGGGCGGGGTGGGGGTGGATATATAAAAGAAAACGACCATAAATACACTTCTAATAATGTTATTCTGAAAATCTTAGCAACACCATAAGAGACATGTTACAGCCAGAAAAACACATGTGGTAGTAATTACAATAAAAGGGGGGTGCATTTCAACTCCAGGTCACAATTTGTGTACATCGCCTGCTCACAGAAATGACTAAGACCAGATTGGTTTACTTTGAACTCATGCAATACTTTGAGAAAATGTGTAAAATGTAAAGGCTTCTTTCAGTATTGCTGTTGGTGGTGGTGTGTGTGTGTGTGTGTGTGTGTGTGTGTGTGTGTGTGTGTGTGTGTGTGTGTGTGTGTGTGTAGGTGGGTATGAGAAATCGAGAAGGAGATGATGTCTTTGGGAAATTGAAGCACCTGTTTTCAGTGACGTAAAATGCCTCAAAGCATTGCTCTAGATGACATAATAAAATTCTTTGGTAGTAACATAAGTCATTTGATGTGTTTCGTGGTCTGTCTCTTTTATTACAGACTGTTTTACTATTACCACCGAACACTCAATCATTCAGTACATCAACACCAGGGGGAAGCATTCAGTCACTTGTATGTTTATGTGATTTAGGAAATCTAAACAAATCGTTAAGATACGTTTCATTGTGATAGTTAGGCATTCATGTTGCATCAAAAACATGTTATACATGAGTCGACATTGCAGAGTGATTTTTTTTAAACTCTTGTTCTCAGCTTCTTTGCAGTGTACACAATGTCAACTGCATATTTGGCAGAAGACGAAATATTTATTTTCACCACAGGAGGGAGCTGCAGCAAAGTGAAGATCTTAGGCAGCAGTATTAAGCTCTACATTGCATTACATACCATGAGAAAAATGTAAATGGTTACAGGAAAAAAGTTGTATACTACTTTTCCAAACAATTAAGTCAATACAATAAATATCCGTATTGTTAAAATTGCAATGTATTAGATTATACTCAAGAAGAGCAAATTAAAAAGTACAGATTCTGAACACAAAAACAAAAATTAAACTCAGTAACTGGTGTAACGCACGATCACACATTTGTTGACCAATTGCTGATCACCGATTTTTTTTTTTTTAAAGCTCTGCTGCCTGATGCCTGTTATAAGCAATTTTGGAAATCCCTTTCAAAACTGTAAACAACACCAAATCAGTTTTATTTGAAGAAATTAAATTTTGACTTTCTAAGAGAAAATGTATTGTAAAAAGAATAGTTGTCTCTCTGTCACAGGAAATCCTTAACATCAGTTACATCTTTGAGGTTATTGGTCAAACCAGATATTATGATAAACCATTTCATAATAAAACAAGCATAGCTCATTATTATAAGCATACATACAATCAAATGTAAAATAAAAGTAACAACAGACATACAAAAAGAAAACATCTTATCTATCTTTAGTTGTCAAAGTTACGTGGCAAATTGGATAAATAGTCAACATGCCTCAGCAGAAACTACAGCTTCCTTTTGAAGAGTTCATAACATTTTTTATACTTCCTCTAACTTTGTCTTTTGAAGAACTCAATGAAACTAAAAACTGCTAACTTTTGAGTCTTGTTCCCTTTACCTGTACACCAGAAAGTGCTACTATTATGCGATTTGGACACAGAATTTTTTTTGTTCTGACTGGCTAATCATGGATCAGGGCTTATCAGGCATGAAGGCACCTGATTTCTTGGTGGATCTTTAATAAAGAGTTTAGTAAAAAGCTCTCCAACAGACTTAAATTAATAAATGACCTTGCACTTTAAGACTGCAGTAAAACAGCCAACTAAACAAAGTGTAGACAAAAACAAATTGTTAAATGCTTTGTTCAGCTTTTTCAGTGGTTTGTCTACAAGAAAATAATATTCAATTCCATACATCAAACATAAGGCTTGCTTGTAAACAACTATTAAAAGGGGTCCCTCAAAAACATGACTATGAAATGTTGTGTGTTTGATCCGATTTTGGCTACTTTCTTAGTAGGAAGTTAAGAATGTAATGAAACACTGTGGCTGGTATTACTTTCAACCCCTAACCCATACATTAAAACGCTGGGAATGTGTGTCTCTGCAAAAGAATATTCATTAGAAAGTTAGCAGGTTGAAGAAAAGGTGGAATAAAATACCAAAAATAGTTTTAGAAGATTTCAGTTCAACCTGCTTGTACATTTTCACAATTAAAATTTCTAGTCTTTCCTTCATCTCCTAGGTTGTTGATGTTCAGAGGAGGACCATCCAGCAAAGGTGAAGAGCAGTTATACACTTCTCCAAAAAAGATTGATAAAAAGTGGCGAGGTAAAAAGCTCCTGTAATAAAAGACATTGCAGATATTTAAATTTTACTTAGAAATAAATTGTATTTGTTGTTTTATTTCATCAAACACTCTTGAAAGTCTGAATAATCTAAATCTGTGAATGGTCATTTTCCTCTAAATACTGAATGAACTAAATGTGTGACCCTTACAAAGACAGTGTGGACTTCCTGAAACTGTTTTGCTTGTGACCTAAAAGAGATTTTTAAAGTCAGAATGTCCTAACTAGAGCTTCTAAGACTGAACGTCCACACCAGGGAGTTACTAGAAAAAAATATTTCAGATGGGAGATTAAATATTTTCAAAAACTAATGAAGACAGTCCAGTTCCAAAAAGCATAATGATCTGGATGACTAAGAATTTGCAGCGATGTGCATCATGTCTGGTGACAAGTCATACATTCAAAAGATGACCAAGCTTGATGCAGGAACCACAGTAAGGCGGCAAAAACAATAAAAAAGGAACGGATACACACACACACACATACAGAATGCACTACATAGAAACCCATTGTAAAGCTGTAGTGATTTTTTTTTTTTTGGTATTCAACAAATCAATAATTTGCTGTAAAATTACTAAATAATGTTTTATAGTTACAATGAATCAACAAGAGCATTGTGATCTGAACTATTCCGTTAAAATATCTGATCATTGTACACTAAGCCAAAACACAAAGGAGAATGTAAAAATAAAGTCCACCCCACAAAGGAATGTTCCTCACTTCGTCTTTATCGGCATAGAAAAGACAGTCATGTGTTGATGCTGCTGTTCCTTTTTGATGAGGCACACAATCAACACAGAAGTATGTCTCAATTGTGTGCTTAAAGTAACTTGTAATTGTAAGGAAATTGTGTTGAAATCAAACTTTCTTGTGCTCCCAAACAGATTTTAATTCATGTTAAACTCATGTGAAATTTAGAGAGAAACACTTTCATTTTCTCCTGTTCAGTAAATTTTGCTCACTCTTTTGAAGGACACTAACATTCAGATACAACTGAAAAGTCATAACCACAATGCCTTACTGCTCAAAGAAATTAAATCTACCGCATTCAGTAAAAGATCATGGCATAAGTTCTCTGTCAATAATTTTACTTTACATGCAAAGTAATAACTGTATCCTCGTACATTTGTATTTGTTTGAAATCACATAATGAGCCTTTTCAGTACGTATCTAATTCTTACATATATAATATTTAGTCCTATAACACTAATTAAAACATGCTCAGTGCAGTGTATTAATAAAAAATGAGACAATGCGTATTAATTAAATGGCAAGTTGTGGTATGATATAATTATTATTATTATTATTATTGTTATTTTTCATGGTTTTGGGATGTTGTGTTTATTTTTTGTGCTATTCTGGACTGTTTATTGTTTCAGTCTTCTCAGCCATCAGCCACCAGTTATTATTCTATCAGCTCAGTTAACTCCCAGCCATAAGTCATCATCCATCAGTTCGGTTCTCTTACCAGCCACCACTGTGCACTAGATCAGATGCACCTGAGGTAACTAATTAGGGCCAACTCTGACCACATGTGTCTCTCATTACTTATACCTGATTCACACAGTCACTTGCTGCCAGAACATCCCGTCTTGCCTCAAGTGCATTGCTGCCTTGTCACTCCCAGTTTCTGTGTGCTCAGCCTGTTGGGCTCTGAATCTCTGCTCATGTTCAGCCCTGAGTGACGTAAGTTTTCAGTGTCTGTGTGCTGCTCAGTACTGCCCTGTTTTCTTTGCCCATTAAGGTTGGTCGTCGGCCTGCACTTTTTGTTCTGGTACTCCTGCCCTGGTCCTGCTCTCAACTCTACTTGCATCTTCTGGTCCTCTGCTCATCCCTTACTGCCACCTGCCTGCCTCATATGCCACTATTCACATTCTGCAATAAAAATTTTAAAGATGAGGTTCTGTGTCCGGCTGAACATCGGGTTCTCCAGCGGTACTCATTACAGTCATCATTTGCTACGTGCATTTCTGTGAGATGCCATATAAATACAAATACCAATACAAAATACCATACAAAGTTAATATTTTACCACTTGCTCTCTTTTTTATAAGTTGTTTGACTTAACCAATATGCCTGTGCAAATTCCCTTTACCAACTAAACATTTTTTGTTCAATTCCCAGTTATTCTCACAGCGTCATTCCTCTGGAATTGTTATAATTCCTACAGAGAATAGCAAAAGTATGGATACACCTTTAACTTGTTTACACTTTGTGATATTACACGGACAAATTATATTTTGTTCCTACCTTGGGGTTTTATGTGATATTCTAACCCAACATCATGTATGATTTTTGTTTTACAGATACACATATTAAGCGTGTCTACAATATTAGATGTATCCAAGTAAAATTTACTGCAACCTTTCAGAAGCTACCTAGTTCATAAAGTCTACTTGTATGTTAATCAGCCTCATTAAAACACAACAGTATTATAAAGACAATACCAGACATGTCAGGCATAAAGTTTATAAGAATTTAAAATCAGGGTTAGTTTCAAAATCCATCACTTGAAAAAGAAAAAGAAAAGTATAGATCAACATCAAAACCTTCAAAGGCATTGCCAGCTCCCTTAATTAATAGACCATAGAAGGAGAGCATTAATCAAAGAAGCAGCCAAATAGTCTTTGTAAACTATGGAGGAGCTGCAACTTTCCACTGTACAAATAAGTACACCAGTTTATAGGACACTTTTTATACACTCCACAAATCTGGAAATTGTAGGAGATTGACAATAAGAAAACAATTGCTGAAAGAAAGCCAGAAGGAGTAGTGCTTAAAGTTGGCCACAAGTCAGATAGGGGACAAAGCAAACACACAAATTTGATCTGGTCAAATGAGACATACATTTTAACACAGGCCTACATGCAAAATGCTGTTTGTGGCAGAAAACTGACACTGCACATCACCCTGAACACACCATTATGAAAGATGTATATGGTGTGTTCAGGGTGATATGAAGTGTTAGCTTTCTGTGGTTAAATAATTTGGATTTGAAGCATATCCATGTGTTACAAAGGTCAAAGTCCAGCCCTGAATCCAATTCAGAATATGTGCAAAGACTTGAACGTTCCTGTTCACATTTGCTCTTTAGACAGTTGGACTGGGTTTGAGTTATTTTGCTGAGACAGATGGGCAATACATCACTCTCTAGATGAGAGCCATACTAGAGCCATACGTTAGTGATTGCAGTTGTAAACAATGTGAAACGTGGATCTACAAACTAATAAGTCACATGGGCTGAATACATATTCAGATTACAACTTTTGAAAGTGATGAATTTTTTTCTTTCCTCTTCAAATTCATGCTCTATTTTCCTTTGATTAATCAAATAAAACCCAAAGGAAATACTTACGACATACAATAAATTAAAAGTTTATAAATATACTAGCATGATACCGTGTATGTTTTTTTTCAGTGTGACCATATTTTGATTTGCAAAAAAGTGGATACTTGACCCAGCCTTGAAACACTTTAATGATTTATTTCAAGGAGGCTTACAGTTTTAACATATTTAAAGTATGCCTTCTTTGTGGGGTTATAAAGAATGGTTAAATAATGAACTTCAGGTTATCTTTCACACGGCATCAAGAACAGAAATAACTTTAAAATATCTGGAATTTGATAATCACTAATAATGACTCTTCTGGAAGCGAGGACAATATAGAAAAAAGCATATAGATAAAATAGAAATCATATTGGATCAATATCAATAATTATCAACAAATTCAAAACATCTATTTTAAGTGCAGCCTTGGGCATTTTATGCTGTTACTTAGTGACCTACATTTAGATATAGTACTCACAAACACTGAATTCCAACTCAACCCTTTATTCAACCAACGTTTTACCAAAACTGCAAGTTCTTAAAAAAGAAAAACAAACTCTCTGAACTCTTTGAAGGGGGCGGAGCTTGGTGACGGATCATTTCCTGGGTCTGTGTTTCTGATTTGTTGGGAGGATGTAATGACTGTAATATTAATCTATATGGCTGAAAGGCATAAGGAAGGAAAACTTTTAGTCTGCTGAACTTTATATTGACCATTTTTTCTATTTACATATGTCTATAGATCAATATATATCGTTATTGAATTATCCTACAGCCCTATTCTGGATTAGAAAATTCACCGGTAACAATAAAAGCTAATTTTTGAGTCATACTGTTCAAATACTTAAACAAAGATCTAAAATAATGTTTTGAGAAAATAACTATTCTGTTTTTTATGTAATAATAAAAATAAAAGGTAGTTGTCTCACAAAGACCATTAAAAAAAATCTGTATACATCAGTTTTTAGTTTTTCTTCACTAATTCTTTCTTCCTCCTACTTTTCTCCCCATGTGTATACACATCTCCCCATCCATATTTTGCTGCAGAGCTAGTCTTACTTATCAGGTTTTGGTTGCCCAAGAAGTAATAATAGAATATAATTTGTCAGCTCTTGTTGTGCGGATTACCTATCTCTCTCTTTCACTCACACACACACACACACACACACACACACACACACACACACACACACACATGTATATATATATATATATATATATATATATATATATATATATATATATATATATATATATATATATAGATATATAGATATATAGATATATAGATATATATATAGATATATAGATAGATATATATGGATACAAAAATACACAAAGTAATACACAAAAAGGTTAGCAATCAAGATATTTAGGCAACTACTTTTCCCTCCCAACAGCTTATTAGTAGTTTTGCATTTGACCAGAGTCACTACTGGTAGCATAAACCAGTACTTGGACCCTACAAAGGTCTTACAGGCAGTCCGTCTTTATCAGGATGGCACAATATGTGCCATTGCCAGAAGGTTTTCTGTGTCTCCCTGTATAGTTTCAAGAGCCTGGAGGAGATTTTAGGAGACAGCCAGTTACTCTAGGAGAGCTGGACAGGGTCGAAGAATGTACTTAATCCATCAGCAGGTCCAGTATCTGCTCCATTGTGCAAGGAAGAGCAGGATGAGTACTGCAAGATCCCTACAAAGTGACTTTCAGCTGCCTACTGGCGTGAATGTCCCAAACCAAACCATTACAAACAGAGTTTTTGAGGGTGGCCTGAGGGCCCAACGTCCTTTAGTAGGCCCTGCGTTCACTGTCTGACACCAGAACACTGGAACACTGGAAAAGGCAGGTTTTTCAATGGCACGCTATTCTCTTCCCAGATGACTGCAAATTTACTCTAAGCTTATGTGACAGATGGGAAATCTCCTTGAAAAGCTGCGGTGAATGTTATGCTGCCTGCAAGAATGTTAAGAAGATATGTTTGATGGAGGCATCTCTATGGAGGAACTCAGACATGTAGAGGATAAATGATGGCACCCTGATTGTCATTAGATATCGGGAGGAATTCCTCAAATGCACTGTTAGACCCTTCAATGGTCCAGTAGGTCCTAGACTCCCCTTGGTTCATGATAATGCCTTCCTAATGTGACAAGAGCAAACAGGGAGTTCCTGATGGATAAAGAAAGTGATATTACTGACTGGCCTCCACGCTCCCCTGACCTAAATCCAACAGAATATCTCTGGGACATCTTTTTTTTGTTCTATACAACACCTCAAGGTTGCACCTTAGACCATCCACAAGCTCAGTGACAGGATCTGGGAAGAGATACTCCAGGACACCATTCGTTAACTCAAAAGGAGAATCCCCCAATGTCATCAGACTTGCATACCATCCTCAACCTGACTCTCGCCAGATGGATGGGCCTTATCAAACCACTTATCTGTCATCTTGACTGGCGTGTTACTTCAACTACTGACATAAAAACCAACCCTGATGTTAGGGAAGATCAAACTCTTGTCAAACCTGGTCGGGAGAAGGGAGAAAGCATCGTTTCCACTAACAAAAGCCTTCAAACCCGTTCTCTGGTGATCTTTTAAATAATTCATATTCAGTAGATTGGACAACACTGATGAAATAGCAGAATCAGTGGTACCACTTGTTTCCTCGCTGTAAACCGCCATTGTTGTCTGAATCCAAACAGTCGCTTCTCTGATACGTCACTTCTACGAAAAATCCCACCCAGTGATCCTAATTGGCTCGTCCATTTTATCTGGTATTGAAATCCCTCCCAATGGCAGCAATTCTAGTCCGACGACCCTAAAGCGCTTTACACTACTGTCGGTCATTCACACATTTACACCCTGACGGTGGTGAGCTATGTTAGTAGCCACAGATGCCCTGGGGCAGACTGACAGAAGTGAGGCTGCCATACATTGGTGCCACCGGACCCTCTGACCACCGCCAGCAGGCAATTTGGGTGAAGTGTCTTGCCCAAAGACACAACGACTGAGAACATCAGACTGGGGGATCTAATCAGAAACCCTCCATTTGCAGGACAAACTCCTTAACTCCTGCGCATATATCTACTATGGAAGCCTTGGAGTATACTAAGTGTGACAATGTAAACATGTCCTCCATGAATTAGCTACTGCTGATAGCTTATAGATACGGTCATTGTGTGAAATTGTTTATGGCACTGTTGTCAAGTCCGCTTTTTTTTTTCTAAAGACGCTTGTATATTCCGTGAGTCACAGTTTATTTGGGCTTGTTTCTGAATGGGTAGTCACTTATTTGTGATCTAAAATAAGCAACTATGAACACCAGTAAAGACCTGTCCAGGGTGTACCCTGTCTCTCGCCCATTGACAGCTGGAGATAGGCACCAGCACCCCTTGCGACCCCAACAGGGATAAGCGTGTAGGAAAATGGATGGATGGGTGAACACCAGTAAAGAGACTTGCTGCTGTAATACAGACAGTGAATGGGCTGGCCGATATCCCTCCACGTACTATACATACATACCCTTCGCCTCTCTCAGGACAGAGAAGTGAAGGGTATGTTCCTTTCGTATGTATGTGAAGGAAGTGCAGTTAGATTAATCAGTGAGATTAACAGTAAGAGGACAAGCTATTAGATGTATGTTGAATTGGTTTTTCTGAATTTTTTATTTTTTTTTAAATGCATTTGGAGAGACCTTTGTCTGGTCATTTATGTAAAGCTAGAGCTGACATGAACATATCGTTCAAAATTGTTGATTGTCCACAATCGGTAAAAGTCCTTGGCTGATAAATACAACTATAAGCATACAAGGCAACACTTGGCCTTTGTTTCCCTTCTGACTACAGTACATGAGATAAAAATAATAATTATGATTTGAGTCTCAAACTATGAGTCCAAGTCAACTCTGAAACCTTTGTTTCTGTGACTTCAGTGAAACTCAATTGCAAGTTTGAAACTAAAGTCATCACCACAGGTAAGTGAATTTGAAAAACAAGATTGAAATAAAATAATTTACATAGCACTATTTAAAGTATTTAACTTATTTAATTACATTTAGAAATATTGATCAAAATCTACCCCAAATATTTATTGAAATTGTTCCAGCAATTTTATTCTTATGCAACAGTTATTCAATGAAATTTCAGACTGCTCCCATTTTATACAATATCGCATTTGCTATTCTGAATCAAATATATTATTGTATGCAATCAATAAAAACTACATTAAGACATGATGTAGTTTGTAGTTTACTTGAAAATGGATAAAACATCTGATAAAAGGGATCAGATTTGATTAAAGTGGACTGCATATTTAAAGTAAATGTTATGTCACAAATTGGTATTATAAAATATGAGATGAGCTTGATGAGGGTGCTCTATATTTTGCCCCTTCATCTTTCTGTATATTTGATGTTCATGTTCAGGGTGTACCCCGCCTCTTGCCCAGTGAATGTTGGAGATAGGCACCAGCAACCCCCGCGACCCCATGAGGGATTAAGCGGTTTAGAAAATTGATGGATGGATGGATGGATGTCCAAATGTTTCACGAACAATAAAGAAGCGTGTTGCCACGGGACTATTTGTCCATATCCTGCTGTTTCTACTGAGATAACCTATGATTTCAAATTTCTTCAGTCATCTAATTGTGTACTTCATGAAAATTGGTTTATGTTATTGCCATTTATTGTTTTATGTTATTTTGGTTTGAAATGAAACATGAAGCCTGGAGCATAATACTTCCAAATGTATCCTCTCTGCATAGGTCACATGACCATTTCAATTTTTCACTTTTTTTGTTTTTTAGTCTTCAGCTGGTCTTGCTCCTCCCTTCCGCTCTGAGCTACTATAACTGCACTCCCCTTCTGTGTCAATTGGATCAGCTGGAGGTGCCAATTTCTGTCAATTTTTAACTCTGATCTTAAAACCCACCCACTACTTGGTTTTGGCTTTCTTATTTCTTAAATTTATTAATTTTATTTCTTTATCTTATTTCTGTCTATGTTGTATTTTGTTTGTTGCTACTTTTACTTGGGTTTTATTTTGGTCGTTTTTTTTTCAAAATTCTTTACACAGTTGGCTTGGCTCAATAAGAAATCATAGTTACTTTTATTTTAGAACTCAACTGTACCAAATGGGGATCATGTAACCAAAATCCGCATGACTGTGTTTATTGTAAAATCTTTATGAAATAATGAATTTATATATTGGCAAGAACATTATATTTTGTGTTTTTCATTATTTTATTAATATTTCTACCTTATAAGTGCCGAAATAGCAAGATAGCAGTACTCACAGTATGGTGAGCAAAGACTTCACCCCTTAAGCCCAGGAGCGCCCTTTCAAGGGGCCTTGAGCTCTTTAGCAACAATAAGACGCTTGTAGTTGACTAACTGAGACAGACACATACTTATCATATGTCCAGATCTTCATCTGAGACTCCTCTACAAAAGTATCTACCAATTATATAACAGCAGCCACATTTTTTTATTTATTTTTTTATTTTTATTTTTTGCGGCTTCTAGTGGCTCGCTTTTATTGACAGTAGACTGACAGGAAGGGGGTGGAAGAAGGGGAGAAACATGCGGCAAAGAGCCGCGGGTCGGACTCAAACCCGGGTCGACCACGTCGAGGACTAATTTCAAAAACTGTGCCGAAATGGCACAGAATAGTATGGTATTTGCCTGGATCTTCTTTTTCAAACTAAACATGTATAACTTCACAATTTTTTTGGTTGCGTAGACACCAAACTTGCTACAGATGTAACCAAGATGTTGTAGTTACAATTTATTGTGTTTATTTTCTTCTTTACAGCAAGATTAAGACGTTTTATGTATAAACATATGTTTTTTTTTTTTTTTTTTTTTGGTGGGATTTATTTTTTGGGCATTTAAATCTCATTTACTCTCAGGCCCAGAATTATTTATTCTCAAACTTTCACATCCACATGATCCTCCAGGGCCTTTATGTTAGTTGATAACAAGGTTAGCAGTTTAGACATTGTACAAGTTGAGAAATGCCTTATAAAGTATGAGTATGCATTTTTTGGAAACTAGACCCTCATGCTTAGGAAAAAAAAACAACAATAAAATTACTGCATCAGGAGAACAGTGTGTGGAACACAGGCAGAACACTGGCATTGGCCAGTTATATAATGGGTAGGCAAACAGAAGAATACATAGAACTTATGCTATGCTCCTTCAAGCTTAAATGATGGTATAGCTATGTGATAAGTTCACATCAGGTACAACATTTAATTATGAAACAGAATCAGTAAAAAGCATTTTACCACATGCTGAAAATGATGCAACAAAACTAAAACTGCCAAGCAATGGCTAGAGATGCTTCACTGAAGTCACATGACGTCACTACAACAAACATGTTTATCATAGTTTTCTAAATTATCATTCAGTGCTGTGGAACAGTACAGGAAAACTTATTTTGAACAAATTCCTTCAGAATTGTTTTTTTTTTTTTTTTGTATTTTATTTTTTTTTTTTGCCAAAATCCAATGTTTCAGATCATCAAACATATTAAGTACAACAAAATAAAGGTGAAGTTTTAAAATCGAGATTTCAGTTCTAGAGGGAAAATAGCTATGCAAACCATCCTGGCCCAATGTGAAAAAGTAATTCCCCTAAACATAATTCCATGCCGTGTCACCCCTTTTCAAGAAAGACTCCCATTAACTTTTGGTGATAACAACCGTTTGCATCAATGTGAAGGAATTGTTTTGCCCGCTCTTCATTGCAGAAATGTTTTAAGTCAACTACGTTGTATCGTTTTCCAGTATGAATGGCATGTTTGAGGCAGCTCCATGGCATCCTGATCAGAAATAGGTCTAGACTTTGATTAGGCTACTCTAAAAAGCTAGACTAGCTGGTGTCCTTCAAATAATTGTCCTACAATCCATGGTTGCATCAAAGACATGAGGCAGAGGTCCACAGGCCAGGACTCTAACCCGGAACGGCCGCATCGAGGAATAAGACCCCGTACATGGGTCACAAACTCTATCCATGCGCTACTACCACGACACATTTAAATTTTCTTTCTGTGAACAATAAGATGATTATATTTTCTCAATCATCTTCAATCCAGTTATTATGAACATGTGAGCTTGTGCAGTGCGGTGTTTGATGCTGGGATATAAATGTTTTCTATAAGATTGTTTTTACAATTATATATTTATAGTGAATTAATGTTTAATTTGAAGCTTAACAAGGGATACATTTTTACGAGTAAGATTTTACTAAATAAGACTGTGGGGGCAAGGCTGTACTACAGGGGGTACGTGTCCCCCCCCCCCCCCCCCCCCCCCACTTGACCCCTGTAGATCTGTCCCTGCAGCCACTCCTGTCAACTTTCACCATTGCTCTATGCTTTCCCCATTTCTGGAAAATTACTTATTGTGTATACAGTGGTATTCCCAAACCCTTACAAATAATTTTGTCACCCTTTCCAGGTGAATAGATGTCATTGTCTTTTTTAATTTTTTTAATTTTTTTATTTAAAGGCATGATGTGTTGTTTTCTAAAGGACTCTATGATTGTAGGTTTTATTTAAGGGACAGGTCTGGCAGAAATCTAGCATGAATGTGAAAAGTTTATAGAGTGTAGGGGGTGGGGGTTGTCTTTATTGTTAAAGTATGATGGAAAGAAGAGGAGACACTCTGTACAAGAGCAAATACTTTCTCACGACACTTGTCTGGTACCTGTAGCATACTCATTGTTTTTGTTTGTTTGTTTTTACAAAAAAGTTGGTCTACACCAGGTGTCACCAACATGGTGCCCGTGGGCACCAGGTTGCCCCCAATAAGTGGTGCCCACAAGCCTGTTCAAAAAAATAGCACAACCCTTCTGTGAGCTACATTTAAAACGCTATTTTATTCATTTGCCCTCCCTTTTTTAATCATATTTGTATTAACATAGATGTACAAATGACGAAAATAATAGAAAACATACTTATATTACGTAAAGTTAAGGTGAGCTTGAACTCTTGTAGTTCAAAGGTCAGCACAGGCAGCCCTCCATATGACACAGTACCAACAAAGTAGCTCTCAGTTTCAAAAAGGCTGGTGATCCATGGTCTACACCTTGAGGAATAAAACAAAATGTATGACATATTGGGGTAATTCTTAATTCTGATGACACATAAGGAAGACATCCCGGTATATTTGTCATCATACTACAAAAAAAAAAAAATTAAAATTGACAAACATATCATTATCCCCCCCTTAAATTATCCCAAGTTTTAAAGTGTAGACGATTTTCGACACAGTATGTTATTTCTTTTATTATCTTTATTTTATTTTCCATTGTTGCTTACAATAACAGTTTAACATCAATTTACCAGCTCTTGGGGCAGAATCGGATCTTAAAAGGGTTATTTTATGCAATGCATGAATAAATAAATAAATAAATAAATAAATAAATAAATAAATAAATAAAAAGGTTCTCAGAGACGATCCCACTTGAAACCTGATCGATAGGCGAGTGGAGCGGAGAGGCAGGCTGTCCACGCTGGGTGATCCGTTTCTATGTGTCAAACATCCCAGAATAGCGAGGCGCGCGGCCACCGAGCGAAGAGATGGAGGAGGAAGTGGTGGATTTAAAAACTGTTGCTGCTTCTGCTGTTGCCGCTGCGGAACCAACTACCTCTCGGTCCGGGCTGCATGGCGAGTATCGGACAAGAATAAATTCTAATCTAGATAGTCAATTTGGATCAGAGTGCAGGTCCACGGGGATATAAAAAAAAAAAAAAACTCCTCCTGGTTTAAGGTAAACAAATGATAATGATACCAAAAAAAAAAAAAAAAAAAAAACACAATTGAAGCCAGAGACAATATGTGCGTGCCTCGGTTTCCTGCTTTAAACGGAGTCTCTGCTCGACTGTCCATTCAGTGTCTATCTTGCGACTGTGTTATTGGCCGCAGACGCTCGAGAGCTGCTGGCGGCGCATGTCTGCAGCAAAAAAGGCAGACAAGGAGCGTTTGTGTGATGAATAGAAAAACCAGACTGGCTGTGCTGTAAGAAAGCGGCGATCGGATAACCTGTTGAACTGCCGCTGTCAGTCAGCTCCCAAGTCATGCAGGAATCACAGGAAGAGAGACAGAGAGAGAAAATTAAAAAAACAACATTTAGCCGGGGAAACACGCGTTATCTCAATGGCAACAAAAGTGGCCTTATACGCTGTCTGGTAGCTGATGAGCGTGTCTGCAGGTAAATAAGCTCCGTCCTTTAATGTTCCATGTTTAAACATCGTTCAAATAACTGTATGCTTAATTCGTTTCTTGCCGGTGCGATTATTGATTTTGAATAATTCAGACCTAACTCGGAAATGTTGCCAAAAGTGTTATAGGCCTATGTAGTCTACAATGAAAAATGGAAAGTTGCTCATGTTTATTCTAGTGTGGTGGGGAAGTCATTTGCTTTTTTTTTTTTTTAGTCGCTTTGATGTTTCCAACAGTGGTGCTTATGAGTTATGTTGCCGTTAGGCTACAACGCATTATATCCCCACTCTCTTTAGGAGCAATTAAAATGCGTGCGACTCTACCGGTTCGACCTTGAGTCACATCTCCACAGCAGCTTTTCAGCATTGCCTGCCCACGGATTTCCAGCGTCTCGATTGTTGAAAATAGCTTGGCTGCTCCCTGTCGCTATGGCTAATTCCTTAGGAACCGGTGGATCCAGTTTGATCCATCCCTCTCTCTTTCGCTCCCTTTACCAACTTGTTGAGTCTTCCCCTCTCTTTGTTCCTGCTGCAGACGTTCACCATGTAACCGCTCGGTCATAATAAGCCGCGTCAGATGTTTTTTTTTTTTCAAACACTCTGCTGAAGTTGGAGCCCAGTTGAAAGTAGCCTACATATCGATAGGACGACGTCGGTGTCGTTTTTTAAAGTGGAAAACTCGACAGGGAGGAGGGGGCAAGCGCTTTAGAGGCTCTCACACAGCGACAGTCACCTGTAGACTGCAGATGCGCACCTCCTCAACTTTTGTGCTGCCTTTCTGAACTTGAGCGTTAGAAGTATTTTTTTATTTTTATTTTTTGGTCTTTTTTTTTTCTTCTTCATCATCTGATTGTTACATGTTGATCTGGAGAAAAAGTTTCCGTATCATCCTGAAACCTCACTGGATAAATTAGGTAAAGTTGGATTTTAACATTTAATCTTATTTTTATTCCTGTGGAGGGAGGTGGAGACAAGTTACCACCACCCCTCCCTCCATCTTTCACTGAATTACTAACACATTTTTTTACACAGTGGGGCCACTTATTTGAATGTAACCCTGGGAACCCAATTCTTTATTATGTATTGCTTTCTTCAGCATTAAACTTTCAGTTTTCCCGTCAAATACGCGTTTCATGTACGAATACAGCGAATATGAAACTATTTGTTTGGCAAATTTGTGCTTTCACTATACAGCTTCGCTCTTCATGTGAAACTTGCTCAAAGTATAGGAAAATGACAAATGGCTGTAACTGTGTCAAACACGAGACTCCCATCACAAAAGTGAGATAATGTGTAAGATGTGAATCATTAACTGCTGACTTAGATGTCGTCATGTTGTTCTTCAATTTAATAAAGGGTTAAGTTTTTTACATCCTTCAAAGACTCCAGTAATACAGTGATGTGATACAAATTGGCTATGGAGGCCACAAAAGTATTCTTTTGATACTTGTATGCGAAAATTCTGATCAAGGCATTCATCTATGTTTTCTGTTTTGTGAAAGCTGACAAAGTCGTTACGTAACACCAACTTTTTACTTTAATCTATTACTAAAAACCAGTCGCTGTCTATATCTATAACTATTTTTGACAGATTTACAGACTTTTTTGTAATAATAAATTCTACAAGCTATTTTTTTAATATTACATTTCAAAACTAGATAAATAATTCTGTATACTCCCAACCAGTTCAATTCATCATGTCTTTTATTGTAAATGTAAACCAATAACAATATGTGTTACTACTAGATACCAGCTGGGCACAACATGTCGGAATTAAAGTCAAAAGAGTTTATGACTTCCTTTAACCCAACGTTATTTAAGAATTATATACCCCCCCTCAAAAAAACAGGGTGTTTTTTTCCCTTCCTGTTTTGTAGCCAGTTACCCATATTTGAATAGTCGACTGTGTCTTCATCTGTATTTTAATCCCAGACGTCAATCAGATGCATGACTGCCTCTCTACCACAACAAATGAAGAAGCTTAATACTGTGCCCTTTAAATCACAAGAAATTATGTATCTACTGCTAAATCAGCTGCATAGTTTTATAAGGCAGGCACGTTTATTTGTAAAAGCACATTTCAGTAACAAGAATAACAATTCAAAATGCTGTACATGAACAGAACATAAGAAAAGCTGAATAGTAGCAGCAAGTTAAGCTATAAGACACGTTGAACTACAAACCTCAACATTGACATTGAAAGGCAACTCTAAGCAAATGTGTTTTTAATCTTGATTTAACGGAACTCAGGGTTTCAGCACTTTTACAGTCTTCTTGGAGTTTGTTCCAGATAAGTGGAGCATAAGAACTATATGCTGCTTCTCCATGTTTGGTTCTGGTTGTGGGAATGCAGAGTAGATTTGAGCCAGAAGACCTGAGTTGTCTGGAGGGTTGATACACTGATAACAAGTCTGAGATGTATTTAGGTGCTAAGCCATTCAGGGATCTATGGACTAACAGGATCAATTTAAAGTTTATTCTCTGAGATACAGGGAGCCAGTGGAAGGACTTTAGAACTGGGTTGATGTGCTCTACTTTCTTAGTCTTAGTGAGGACACGGATCCACTCGACCTTTTTGGCAGACCTGTGAAGGCACCGTTGCAGTAATAAATTTGAGTAAAGATAAATGCATGGGTTAGTTTTTCAAGATCCTGCTGAAACATTAGTCCTTTAATCCTGGAAATGTTCTTCAGGTGACAGAAGGCCGACTTTGTAATTGTGTTCAAATGCCTTTGAAGGTTTAGATCTTAGTCCATCTTTACTCCCTGGACTGAATTAGAATGTATGTAGTTGGATTGTGTTGGATTGCTTTCATTATATTTTTCTGAAAATGAACCGATGTGCCTTAAGATTACTTTTGTCGTGAAGAGGGACTATAAAGACATACATAATCTAATTGAATTTTTTTTTTTAAAGAAATTAAACTACGTATGAATGAATGATGTACGTAATGTTTGCATCACGAGCAGAAAATAAATTCCTTCTTGAAAAATAAATTTGGGTATAGGACAAACACATTTGTGCAAAAAAAACAGTCTGTTAAAATTGAATATTCCACTACTGTTTATTTTATATCTTACAGTACCCCCGAAGAAATGGAAATGGAAACTTCCAAAGACTATTCTGCAAGTAAGTCTGTAAACCATTTTCACAAATATTGCTAAACATGCAAAGATTGTGTTTGATTTGATCCAAATTAGTCTTGTCGGTGATGCAGGGTGGTCTAAACCATTGCCGATTTGCAAATAAGAGCAAAAAATATTTGCAATCACAACACGACAAACATTTTGAGGGATTTTCCCCTAAGTGCAGGCTTTTTCCTGTTCAGCCCTAAAGGTAGAGAAAATGATGCATTAGCACATCCTGTTGAATGCAGCAGATGCTGGATATGCGCTTTGTGGTACTCCATTGCCCTATGTTGGTTTCCTTTGGGTAGATCTCTGAATTTGTCTCCCCCCCCCCCCCCCCCTCCTTCTTCATCACCCCATCCCCTTCGTATTTTGCTTTGGAGTCTGTTTTCTTTTAAAAGCAGTTTGCATTCTGTTGATTAAATCAGTAGGAATATTTGGGTCTCCGTTGGGGTTTTGTGCTTGTAGGAACACTTGGCAGGGCAGTGGAGGTGGAAGGACAAATGGAGCCTCTTCCTGTCTTCATCAACCTGTGGGTTGGCTTCAAAACATGGAACACGTAACAGTTCCCATGATGTTGTATCATACTATAGCTTTATAAGGAGCCCATTATTTTAGATTCTCATTATGCTTATAAAATGAAATATATCATACGTGACACTTTATGCTACATCACTACTGTTTTGCTACACACCTATACCCGTATTCATGCAGAGTTTTATATAGATTTACATTAAATCCAGAGAGTTATGAGTGCCAACTTTCCTTGTTGTTGTCTCCGATATGAAACAAGTGTCTAACTGTAGCTAAGTCTCTCTTTTATATTAACCATGTAAAAAGTTAACAAAATAGAGAACCCCAAAAACATAAATATATAAACAATTTGTTAATTTTTTTTATTTTAGATTTAGGTGTATTGGCAGCAGTTTGACCATTGAAACTGATCCCAAATATTAGATCTGTATACAGCCATGAGTTGTACGATATATTTCACGAAAGTTTTCTCTCTGGTTAATATAAAGAAAACCAAGCTAGTTATCAATATCCAAAGTTGGGTTCTAAGTTCTGATTTCAGATTCTCATTAGGTTATTATCTGAACTTAATTATCTTCAATGGTACATTTATTGCACGTCTGTCTTAATGATTTGTTTTTGGACTTAATTTAGCACTGTGTTTTACTGGTAAACCATAATGATGGGCGGTATACACATATAATTTTATCACAAAAATTTGTGGTATTTTCTGTAATAATAATACAAGTGATGATAACGATTATTTAGTAAATCCATTCTCTTTTTGGAGTTACATCTGAGACGCCATGCAGTCTACAGTAATTTATTTATGATGACATGGAACCAAGAGTAGAAACATTTTTTTTTTGCAACATTTTTTGTGTTTTTTCTTCTCTTCCTGGGAACAATAAACAATGCAATAATTTGAATCTTAGAGAATAGTAAAACAAGAACAATTTAGAGGTTAAAATAAACAGTTAATTTCAAGGCTCTCATTTAATGACATGAATTCAAAAAAGATGCTAAAGAGTTGAATTTCTGAAAACAAACACACGTTTCGGATCTGATTGACAACATCATTATCACTCTAAGTTTGTAGCTAGCTTTTGAATGAAGTTAGAGGTATTATTAATAATGATGATCCAATGACGTGTTCGTCTAATAAAAAAAGTAGAGTTCTAGATTGCAATATAAACTAGAGATTGAACCCATAACCTGAATTAATGAGTTTTTCTTTTTACAAGGAAAGATAACTAATCCGCTGTAAATGTACAAAAACAATTTTTCCCTTACACTGATAGTATGAGCCAGACCCTCATACTATTTGCTATTAATAGCAGGACAAGAGACACACACAAAAAAGGAACAAGTTTGGGTAATTGTTTTAATCACAGTTTCATGGGGGCAACACAAATGTCCTAATTACCTGTTTAAACTCTTAAAGTTTCATTGAAGTGTAGGGAAGAAATTAATTTGTACAACAGTAAAACATATACAGTATGGAACAATTTATTTACTGGAACAATTCGGTAAAATGTCCAGTAACATGTTACATTTACTGTATGTAACAATCAACTGATTGGTCGATCCATCCTGATACTTTGTGAAATGTAATGTATGGGGTTTCAAGAATCGAATCAAACTCATGCAAGGTCACCAGCGTGGAAATTTGTGTGTTTATTTGATCTTTATGTAAGTGATGGTAACAGTATCTGTGACTCAGGGTAGTGGTATGAGACATGCGACCAGACAGTGAATATTTATCTATGGGACTCACCATTTTTGGTTTCAATTTCTGATGGCATTATAGGCCGGATGGAAGAAGTACATGCAGATAAAAGGAAGAAGGAAAAAAAAAAGCATAAAGATTTCTATATGCTTGAACGAACTATGGCTGGCTTAATAGATTTTTCTTTGTCAAAACTTTATATTAATGTTAAAAGCTGTGCTTTTAACAGCAATATAAATCTGCGGGATAATCAAAACAAGACACCTTTAATGTGTAACCATTTTCTTTTAAATTGATCTTCCAAAGCTCTACTTTTGTCATGTCCTAATCATTCTGTCGTCCTTGTTCTCGGCCCCTGTTGTCATGCTCTCCCTGAAACTCGTACCTTTTTCTTAAATTTCTACTCCTGTGCTACACTTTCACACGCTCACAATTACAATTTATCACATGAAGAATCATTCTCCTACCTTGATTATCTCATGGTCTCATGTGTTTATTTTGTTCCTTTTTTTAATTCCTGTTAGCGATGGGAATTACTCACTCTCTAATTTGTGTTTTGGAGAAATTAGTATACTTTAATCTTTTGGAACCTAATACATGCATAATTTACTTGACTACATACACATATAAAAAAGGAGTGGCTCCCGTGAACACTAATTATGCTTTTGACAAGTAGCAAATGTGGCTCAGGAGGCCGGTTACCAAAATGGGTTGACGTAATTACAGAAATGAAGAAGAGCCTGAATTTTCTACAGTAGTTGCCGAGCCTCTCCACAACCGGGGCTCCCAAAGTTTTTAGTTGGGAGTCAACTTAGGGAATCAAGTGTGAGGTTTTGAGATCCTCTTCAGAAATTAAATAAAATAATAAAAAAAAATAGAAAGTGCTAAAGCATACATATGCTATAAATGTGCAAAGATATAAAAAATAGACCTTACCAATAGATACAACCAATAACTTGTCTGTTAATGCTGTTTTCATGTCACCATTATTATTTAAATGACTTAGTCGAAATGTGTTCATTCTAAACCAGTGGTAGGGTTCACAATGTGTTTTTCAATATTATTTTGTGGATCGGCAGCTGAACTGTTTAGGAATCACTACATGACAAAATACCAATGCCCTTTGATGTGGACTTTGGGTTTTATAATTGCTCGTCTTTTACAGGTGCACAATCTATTTATGACACAGTGATAAAGGGAAATACCCGAAAAAACACAACATGACCTGTTTAATAATATGTTACATTTTTAGGTGGCCGATAAGAGGTTTCTAGGTCTACGCTTGTACACAGATTCAGTATGTTCCAAAAAGAACAAAACAACTTCTTTATTCAAGCAGAGTGGATGCCCTTGTTGCTACGGAAAAGAATCAGATGGTGTTCTTGCAGACATGCTGTTGGTGGTTTTGAGCCATTTTCCGCACATTTTCTGAGCAGATGTGGCGTGACCTGGCTTAATCTGGGTTTATTTCCATAATGTAAAAGTGCTTCCTACACATACTTGTAAAGACACATGATTTTTAAAAGAATTAGCTGCTTTTACTCCTGTTAGGCAGGTGAAAGGATGACTGGACTTACTATTTGGTGTCAGTAATGAAGTCAGCAAAAATTACACCCACAAGTTTCGCGTGTGTACAATGTTTCCTTTCCGTTTGCACATGAAATCCTCCAAATTTAGTGCATTACTCAAATAACCTTTTCCCTAGCAAGTCTTATCTCTTTGTTATTCTAATCTTATGGCTCATATAAGTTTGACTCAACAAATGCTGGACACCAACGCAAGCTTTCGAGTCAGTCCATGAAACTTTAAGCTTGTGGTTTCTCACATTTTTTGAAATCCCATCTACATCTACAAAACAAGCAATGAAGCAGTTAACATTTTTGCTGTGTTTTGAACAAGTGTTTGCCCCATACATATTTCATACTTTAATGTTTTATGGCTCTGCAACTCCTTCAGGGTTACCTTTGGTCTCTGTGCTGCCTCTCTAAATAATGTGTCTATGTGAGCTGCCTTCTCTTTTGGCAGGTCTGTTGTGGTAACATGTCCTTTTCATTTGAAGATGATAGATTTGATGGTACTCTTGGGGAATATTGCAGATTTTGGATATTCTTTTGTACCCTAACGCAGACTTATACTTCTCAACAACTTTGTCCCTGTCTTGTTTGGAGAGCTCCTTAGTCTTCATTTTGCGATGCCTCCTGCTTAGTAATGTTGTAGCTTCTGGAGCCTTTTAGCAAAGGTGTGTTTATACTAACAGATCATGTGACACTTAGATTGCAAACAGGTTGACTTTATTTTAGTAATCATGTGACTTTTGAAGGTGATTGGTTGCACCAGAACCTTTTAGGGCTTCATAGAAAACTGGGCGGATACATGCACATGCCAATTTTCAGTTTTCTCTATGTAGTTTTTTTAAAATATACATATTTTTCTTATTTCACTTTACCAGCCTAGTCCATTTTGTGCAGATCCACATAAAGTAAGTTTATAAAATATTTAAATTACAGGTTAAGTAGGAGTGTAACAAAATGGGTAAAACGGCAAGGGGAGTGAATGGTTTTGCAAGGCACTGTGTGGACCTTAGCAAGTCATTGCTAAAAGCATCTGTCAGCATTTGTTACCAAAAGCTAATGGAAAATCCATCTTGACAAATCTGGGCCACTCCCGGGCCACTCTCTAGGACAGCATTGCCAAGGGATAGCTAGGGTTGGTCACCTGAGATTTCCTCCAACCCCAACCTGTGCAACCCGAGCTCAGGCTGAGGGATTGTATCATGGACGTCTCCCAGTAAGCCCCACTCAGCGAAGCTGTCGCTAGAGTGCACCGATACAACAGAGAGGTTGTCAACGAAGATAAGCTGTCATTATGAGTGACAACTTAGCACAGATTCTTTTTTATTGTTGCAGGATGAATAATTTCAGCAATAGGCCAGTTCCAACAAAATAATACAAAACACATTTTCAGAAGCATTACTGCTTTATTTGACATATCTTTACTTTTCTTGTTGTATTATTAAATTTTTTGTATATCTGTCTGTGGGTTTGAAATGATTGCTAGCCATGTTTCCTTTGGGATCTGACACCTGGGTCAGACATGGTGTTCACCTCTTGCCACTGCATTGTTCAAGTGACCCTGACGGGGCCGGGATGTAAGGGGATAAGGGATTGGTGTGCTCTCCCTCTGAGTGGACACTGAGCTATCCATAGCCAGGGTTCTGTACAGACTGCTGAGAGGATGCAATCTGATCTCTATTTGATGGACATCAGGACTGCATTGTTGCATAAAAACAGTATACTTATGTACGCTAGGCATCCTGGTGAGTGGAGTGCACGCTCGCCACACAGGTTGTGCTCTGAGGACGATCTAGTGAGAGTGGGGAATATTTGAGGGAAAGGGAGGCAGGATTTTATTTTCTATTGTCGGTGAAAGTGTTTGCTAACTAGTTATTATATAGGCAGTTTACATGATCAGTGTCATTGCCCTTTTTACATGCTTTTTTCTTTATTTGTTTTCACAAAACTGAATGGAAAGGAATTGTTTAAGGGAACTCATTATATAGAAATCTCTTCCTTTTGAATACTCTATTTTAAGCTTCTGTAAGGATTCATCATAAATGTGTTCAGTATCAATGCAGGCCCTTTTTCTAAGACCCTGAATTTTCACTTTAATATATAAAATGCTTTTTTTTCTTCACAACGCACCAATGTCTTTTTTTTTTTTTTTTTTTTTGTCAAACGTTTGCATTATTTCAGCGCTCAGTAAAATTGCTGTCTCTTTGTTTCCCAGGTAACGGCCAATGCTCTTCCGGTAAGGAGGACTCGAGAATGTTAGTGGATATGTCATCACCTAATGTACCAGCAGTTCCCCAGGGTCCTAATTCCCCCAATGGTGAGTTATCAGCCAATATGTATATAAATTACCCCATTTTTCCAGAGCCACTGCACAATAAGAATTAGGTTTATCCCTCAAAAACCAAAAAAACTGTAATTTTTGATATGCAATAATTTTGACTGGACAACCAGAATATCAGCTTGCATTGTTTAAAAAAAAAAAATTAAATTAATATCATGGTAGAGAATAGCTGTCGTTGATGGTTTAACAGGGGCCTAGCATGTAACCACGAATTGTGCAACGGTATACTGTATGGTACCTCTCAAAGGTAATTTTACCCTTTGAACTTTTCCACTTTATTTCATGATTCAGCTTCAAACCTATATGCATTTATAGGGGTTGTACATGACAGACCAACACAATTGGAAGAAGGATTTATTTTTAGCACCACATTTTTCCCCTGCATATACAGGAATTGGAAAATTGTCATAATTAACAACAACAAAAAAAAGGCTTGAAAACAGTCCTAATGAAATTATGTTGCATTGTCTCCCCATTGGACCATAATGAGATATTGAAATTTATAAAATATTTTGCACAAAATTTGGTCCATTTAGATAATGACTAATTACGCTCTGGAAATTATTTATAGTTAGAATAAAATAAAGAGTTAGAGTGAAGGACTTTACACAAAACTCCACATAACTAAAATGTGTCACAGTGGATGTTGTCTCAGATGATAAATATAATAATTTATACCATGCAAACAAATACTAAACTTACAAGTGAGCATGGCCTCAGTATAATCTATGGAAAGAGCTTTTGTGCGAAAATGTACCATACTAAACCCAGAAGTCCGACGTGTTACTTGGTTCCTGTAAATCTACTGACTAGAAAACCCAGATTATCTCAAGCAGCGTCACAGTGAAAAAGCAAATCAAGAAAAGGGGAAACAAAGCAAAATGAAGCGACTGAAGAAATCTAATAGTGTTTTTTCCCCACAGATCTGTGGGAGGCATGGAGGCTAGCTGGGAAAGTGATTTCTCAGGGATATGCTCTGTTTCTGTAATTTTGTATGCTGCCTAACATGTTTTGAAGTTTGAAGTGTTGTTACAAAATAATATGTACACACTGACAGCAATACATGAATAAAAAAGGAAAGAAGGTTTCAATGCCAAATGTGCAAGCTGGAACAGAGCATCTGTGACAATTATCTATTCTGCCCTCTATCTACTGAAGAGTAGAAGAGTAAAATTACAGCCTTTGGGGTGGATGACAGATTGGATGGCAAGGGTGACAGAATGTCTTCTTTCATGTGTCTTCATAATGTTTTGCTGCTGTCAGTCAACCGCTCCATCAATAATGATCTCCCTTCCTGTCCTTTGCAGATAAATGATGAGAAATGATGAGAAACTCATGCAAAATATTAACAACACCATAATGTACCTAAAAGAAGAATAAACATTTATGTTAATTTTATCTTGCCTCTTTTGTCACAACTAATGAGATAAAAATAATTTCCTCTCCTGACCACTCTGTACATTCGAGTCTCCTACAATGGAGAGACAGAGGTAGACACACAGAGCTGAATAGCAAGGACGTTTAGGTCTTGTCCGTGTTGCCAGGATACAGCTGTCAAAGAAAAGGCTCAGTTTCAACTTGGGCACTAGGATAAGTGAAACGTACAGTTGTGGCTTGAAGCAGGCTACTTCTTAATGAAACAAATTTCCACAGTCTATAACAATAGAATCCATTTGTGATTTGTACATTTCTGTTTGCTGAGCTCAAAGTTTTCAATGAATTTTGCTTTAAAAGAAGAGTGGCCAGTCGATGAAAGCAGTCAAATGGAAGGATTTAATGAAACAACAATCAGTCAGACTTGCGCTGTGATTATTTCCCATGTAAATCCCAAAACAGGATCGTCAGGCTCAGTAAGGTGCGGTTGGAGTGTGTTCAAGTTTTTTTTTTTTTTTTATTGACAAAATGTGGGGTCTCTTTTATGTTAATTTTAAAACAGTGACAACACTTGTAATACTGATCTGAGAAAAAAAAATCCTCAGTTTAAGCGGAACTTGGTAACTGGAACTTGGTAACAGTCTAGCCTGCATGATGAGACAGATCATCAAGTTATGTAACACAAGGAAAAGTCAGTTGGTTCCATTTTCTTTAGAAAAACTAAAATATATATAAATATATATATATATATATATATAATGTGTGTGTGCGTGTGTGTGTATAGATTTCTAGAGAGATATCATATCTCTGTGGAAATGTTTCTCTACCCCATGAAAGTGAAACAAAACAATGAACTGGAGCAATAAAACAGATGTAATGTTCCTAAAAACTGTGTAGGAAAACAAGGAAGGGGTGCAGGATCACATTTCGCGTGAAACAGCAATTTAGTTTGCTTTACAGATTTGGGTTGTGACTGGATTGTCCCAAGTTTTTAGCTTGACTTGCTGAGTTGACTCCACTCAAAAGCTATATAATTTCTGATCAGTGAATTGCAGCAGGTTTTGCATACAAAAAAACTCTTCTGAGTAAAGATGGTTCAAAGTAAAAATAAAAAGTTTTCATCAGGATTAACAAAAAACACTAAACATCTCTTGGACAATAATAAATGTCTTCATAAATACATGTTAATACAAGCTGTAATAACCCAAAACATCTCGAAGTGTTTTGCCTACATCCGCGCACAAACACACACACAAACACACACACACACACACACGCACGTGCGCACACACAGGTACTAACTGTATTGCACAATTGTTTTACCCTTGTCTTCCATTGTATCTCCCATTGGTAGTCAGCAAGCAGCCAGAAATGTGCCTCTGACACTCCCTTTCTCCTCAGGGACAGCTTGAAACCAGACCATCCTGTTCTGTTTTTCTTTTTCAGTCTTCTTCATTCTTTGTCAGTCCATCCTGATCCTGTATCTTACTTTAACTACTAAGATTATGCCCCCTCGAACATTTACTGTACATTTTGACATATGACATTATTTTGTTATTACAACTGCAAAAAAAAGTAGACTTTCACGTTAATCCTGCTGTTTGAAACAATTCAGACCTAATAAACCAAACTCAAATGAACATTTTACGTTAGGCAATAGAAAGGCCAGTCTGTTCAGAGATGAGATTAATGATTCTTGTGAATATTGCATGAACACACATGTATATTACTGTCTCAGCATGTTAAGAGAATCACATATTTAAACTTTTCACAGAAGTGGCCATAAAGCAAGAGGAAGATCTGGTTGAAGATGGTGACAAAACCTGCCTAGCACCTGATGAATTAGGCCACGCCGGAGATGAGGTAGCAACACCGGAGGAATCTATGACTAGCAGCCCACACAATGCACAGGATGGGTTGTCTGAGCCAAATGCACCATCGGATGCAGGGATTCGACAACAAAATGGTATGCATTATATCTAAATATCATCAAAGGGTATATAGGGAGGTGGGTATGATTAAGACATTTCTATAGAGATCTTTAGGTTTCGGCTGGAGATTTTGTAAATGTGTCAATGTGACAGTGAGTCAGATGTCTTCTATTTTATTTTTTTTTCCTCGATAGTGGGTGGAGCTTTTCTTTTTCAAACACAACAGTTTTGTGTTGAAACGATTAGCAAGGAAAAAAAAAAATCCTTGGAATCTTCCGTAACCTGTTTCCAACTGACACCGTGACTCCTCTGACTGTCATCGCACTTGGATCCGATTTCTCTTTTTCCAACTGGCTTTAGATCAAAAGATTTACAGCTAAAGCAAAACAGTCACATTACCAATAAACTGGCCATGCAAAACATAGGCCGGTCAATGAATGGATCCTGTCAAGTTTTCTATGTCTAAGCTTCTGATTGAAAGTGATAACACTTTATGCTGGTGAAGATTCTCAGTCATCCAGGTCATGGTCATTCCAAATGACCATTTGTTCCTTTGTTTTTTACCTTTTTTGGAATGATAACACTTTAGTAACCCAGCCTGGGGTACCAACTTGAATAAAGTTGATGGTTATATATATATATATATATATATATATATATATATATATATATATATATATATATATATATATATATATATATATATAAACACTCACCGGCCACTTTCATTGGTACACCTTGGTAGTACTGGGTTGGACCCCTTTTGCATTCCGAACTGCCTTAATCCTTCGTGGCATAGATTCAACAAGGTACTGGAAACATTCATCAGAGAGTTTAGTCCATATTGACATGATAGCATCACGCAGATACTGCAGATTTGTCGGCTGCACATTCATGACGCCAATCTCCTGTTCCACCACATCCCAAAGAGCTGGTGATTGTGGAGGCCAGTGAACTCATTGTCATGTTCAGGAAGTCTGAGAAGATTTGTGCTTTATGACATGGCACGTTATCCTGCTGGAAGTAGCCATCACAAAATGGCCAGTGAGTGTATATATATATATATATATATATATATATACAAGTTATTTTCAAGACTTTGATGGGCAAGTGCATGTCAAGTCTCAACTCTCTATTAACTAAAATAAACATTTTCCCAGCAAATCCACAAAATATTATGCACTCCTGCACTGCATAGATGTGGGTTAGTATTACAAACACACACTGTTTATCCTAAAGCTAAATTACCACATTTACAGTTGTTATTTATATTTAAACCTGTTAGATATGAATACCTTTTCATTAACAACATTGTCCTAATGTGTTAATTATTAATTCAGCATGCACAAAGCAGCAAAAAGGTTGCTTTTTATTATTTTTGCACTCTAAACAACGGAGTAAAAACCTCTTAATGTTAAACTTCTGAATGAATCAAAAAGTGCTTTATATGTTTGGGATGAGTCAGTTGAGATTTGCTTATCCATGTCTTCATGCTGTCACTTTACATGAGTGTATATTGCAAAATAATATGTCTTTTGAGAGTTTCCTTCACCTCACTTTGAGATAGAGAATTTTTAATATTAGAAAAACATTTTGTAAATCCAGATTTAAAACCTATGTTCTCAAATAGTAAAGATTTTCAAGCTCCAGGTACAAATTGCCATATAATCAACAAGGCAAAGTGTAGTAAATAAATAAATCAGTGTTGAAATTGAGAATGAATAGAACAGGAAGTGCTTCTGTTTTTAAGTGTTCTTGGAATGATGCTGTTAGCTTAACCGTGATAGAATGTCAGAGGTACTTTTTACATATATACAGTATATTGACTTTGGAAAGTGCCTTGAGATGACATGTTTCATGAATTGGTGCTATACAAATAAAATTGAATTGAATTGAATAGTATTGTATAAAAATGTATAATAATAACCTACATTGCTTAGTTTTTATTGGTTTGAAACTGTTTTATAAACCCAAGAACAAAAGCATGACCTTGACTGTTTTTCCTGAAAAAGCTTTTTGCATTGAGGAAATTTAAATAAATTTGAAATCCGATGTCCGCTTCATACAAAAGTAAAACTTGCAGACAGGCAATGAAAAAACAGAGAGCTTTATTGATACTGATAGTAGCATATAGTAGAGGTAACATTGCAGTGACTATGCTGCTCAAAACGCCGTCTGTAATGGTACAGCTGTTGTGAGGGTCCTAGTGCCTAATTTTGAAGTGGAACATGGATGATGCAATGTGTTCAAAATGTTTCACTATTGAAAATCTGACAAATTTATCAGGGGATTCTTTACCAGCATTGCACATCTTGTGATAGAGATCATTTGCCCATTGTTCCTTTGGTCAAGCTTAGTCAGTGCAAATGTAAAGTATTTGTGAACCTCTATAATCAAGTCTTGCTAGAGATTCTCCATTTGATTTAGATATTGGCTTTGACTGGGCGATATTACTAAATGAATATACTTTGATCAAAACCATTTTACTGTAGTTTCCGTTGTATGATCAGTGTCATTGCCCTTTTGGAAGTTGAACGCACACACCAGCCTCAAGTCTTTTGTGGCTTCTAACAGGTTCTCTCACAGTTACCCCTGTACTTGGCTCCATCCATCTTCACGTCAACTCTGACCAGCTTCACTGTCCTTCCTAAAAGACAAGATTCCCTGCAGCAGAGTACTGCCACCATTAGTTTTCACAATGGGGGTGCTGCGTTCGTAGAGATCTGCTGTGTTACTTTCATGCTGCACATATAATTTTGTGTGCAGGCCAAACTGGTCAGTTTTGGTGTCATCTGACCAGAGCATCTTCTTCCACATGATGTCTGTTTCCTCAACATGACTTGTGACAACTGTAAATATCTTTCTACAATCTGTTTCTTCTTGCCATTCTTCCATAAAGGTCATTTTGTGAGGTATGCAACCTATTTAAAGACACAAATAATATACAAATTAGTTTTAATGATTCAGATAATAAGTTGATATGAGCTATCTATGATATTAGTTGAGTGTGTTGCTCCAATCAAATTCTACATGTGTTAAAATAACCATTAGGGTTGGTAAAGTAAGTTGAAAGCTTTTCTTTCAATTTTCTGTAAGTTCAAAGGCGTTACAACACATTATTGTGTTTCATTTTAGAAATCTTCCTAACTTGGAAATTAAGTTTATTGTCAAATGATATAATGAAATGTCTAACTTCTCATGTAGAGGGAACAAAGCAGTTGCCACTGGTTACACATAGACAAGGTCAGCTTTCAGCTGTGATGTAAGGTATATTATTCTATTTAGAGTAAAGAAACAATCTATGCTCTCGTGGTTAAAAAAAAAAAAAACTGCTAATAACAGTCATCCACTATCAGTCTGCTATGAACTTCCTGTACTGTCTTCCTTCAGGTGATAGGCCTTTCCAGTGCAACCAGTGTGGTGTGTCGTTCACCCAGAAGGGGAACCTGCTGCGACACATTAAGCTGCACACAGGCGAAAAACCCTTCAAGTGCCCCTTCTGCAGCTATGCCTGCCGCCGCCGCGATGCCCTCACTGGTCATCTTCGTACTCACGCTGGTAAGCTTTGTTCTCACCCAATGCGCTTCTCTTTTTTAACCAAACCACGTCTGTTACGTAGAAGGGACTAACGTTGTGTCACCAGAAGTGCTATGAAGATAAAAAAAAGAAGAAGTTGTAGTTTTATATTTAGACAGACTTATGCTAAAGGTTCCCCCTGCATTCTAGCTCTTTGTTTATGTGCACACATGTTCACTACAGTGGTAGTCAGATGAATTGTCCCAGCATCTTTCAGAAAACCAAAAAAGCATTCGCTTAATTTTGACGTTTTGTTTGCGTTTCTCAAATATTTTCCTGTGAGATATCAGTGTGACTCACAGGTACCTACAGGTTGAAGACCCGTGTTTGCTTTATGTGCATATTATAGACATCGCTGCGAGTGCTTTGTGGTTAGGTTCCAAGGACATGCTGTTTCTCAGTTGCTTTTCTTGAGGCGGAGGAAACTGTTGAGAAACACATGTGGAGTGGTAGCAGTCTCTCTCAACTGTAACCCACTTTCCTATAAGAGGATGTGCTCTCCCCCCATTGCGTCTTTGAAATCAAGGTCAGACAATACTGTCATTTCTGCCTGTGATGCCCGGACCGGGGATTACTCATACAAAGTCCTCTTTTAAGATGGAGGCAAAGTTTGTTTTTGGGTGTGTGCCAATAGGTAATTTCTTTTGTTGTTTGTTTGATTTATATAGTGTCTCGCAAAAGTATTACCTTCTGAACTTTATCATATTTTCTCAGGTTAGATCTACAAACTTCCAAGTTTTTTTTTTTTTATTGGGAGGATTTTATGTGATAAATATATGTTTGCCAAACAGCTCATATTTGGTCAGATTTAGTAGAAAGCATCAGTAAACACACATTTTCAACTCTTGGCATAAAATCTCAAAGTGGATTTAGTTTCTGAGCTTTGACTGGGTCGTTCTTTGACGGTAATATGCCTTGATCAAAACCATTCTTGCTCTGCAAGAAGTTAAACCTTTACCTGGACGTTAGTTCTTTTGCACCCTCTAACAAGTTTTCCACCTGGATTCGCATGCATTTAGCCCCAAACATCCCATCAGCCCTGACCAGCTTTTCTGTGTCTGCCGAAGAAAAGCATCCCCACAGCATGATGTTGCCACCACAATGTTCTCAACATGGGGATATGTTTAAGATGATATGTGGGGTTCATTTTGCATGTAGGCCATAAGAGCACCCCCTTCCACAGGCTGTCCTAACTTCATGGCTTGTACCGAATTTTAAATATAACTTCTTCCAGCTTTCTTTCAACAATGTTTTTTTTTTCTCTTGGCACTCCACTTCCATAAAGCCCAGTTTTCCAGAATGCAAAAAGATTAGGTTCTACCATCTGAGCTGAGGATCTCTGTGGCTCCTCTAGGGTTGCCATGGGCCTCTTGGCTGCTTCTCTTAATGCTTTCCCTCTCCAGCCTATTGGTTTAGGTCGATGACCATGTTTCAGAAGGTCTGTCCTTGTGTTTTATTCTTTCCACTTTGGGACGATGGATTGAATAGTAAACCATGAGATGTTCATATCTTTGGTTAATGTTTTCTATTGTAACACTACTTTAAAGGGGACATATGTTTTTCAATTCTTCCTTTTCACATTGAAATCATTCAGTTGTGATCTATATAATGTGGAACTGCAGTGCTTTGGTCTGAATTCCTTGTTAATTTACCCCCACATTCCCTCTTTTTACCCCATGTTGCCCTGTGAGCAACTGTCTTTAAAAGAGACACTTCCAGGCCACAAAGCTTTCCACTTCACCCCATCCAGCCATTTTTTGCAGTATGCTAGGGGAGCGGTGTAATGATCAACCAAACAATTTCACTTATCCACTTGTAGCTTTAGCGTCCTTCTGCCTGGACTACAAGATCGCTCTGAGAAATAAAAATGGCGGATCCCCAAAATTAGTAAGCCAGAAGTCCATGACCTTGTTCAGTAGTTCCATAGCAAATGCTATGATGTAATTGTTCAAAAGACATAATAGAAAACAGAGATACCTGAATGGCTTGGAAAAATATGACACAAAATAATATAAAGATATCTATGCAGCCCCTGGACAGTCTTCATGCTAATTTTATGTATGCCTAAAGACTCCAAGTGCACAACAAAATACATTTAAGGGCTAAAAAGTGGATTTTACATGATATATCCCTTTAATTTCTCAGTAGCTTTAGACCAGACTTATCTTGTTTTGATTAACTAACCTCTGAAGCCTAAGAGCTGTAATTATAAGATTAAATTACACAAACGTTGGCTTTAATTACAAATTGGAAACTTCTGAAGGGTAATAATTTGGGAATGTTGTTTTTATTTGTAAATTATTTTGAAAACCGTATTTTCAACCATATTAAGCTATCTAGTGTTGGTGTTTCACATGAAATCTAAATGAAATACTTTGAAGTCTTCAGTTTTAACATTTACGTTGAAGAGGTAGAAATACTTTTGCATGTCATTGTTGGTACATTGGAAGGTGGCTTTTTTTAGTCAGTAAGAACGGCATTGTGAAACAATAACGGAACACTTTGTGATGAGAGGGGAGCAAGTTCCCATTTATTAGACAAATGCAATCAGGCAAGTAAGTTGGAGTTGAGGGCATTTCCATAAATAAAAACAACAGCTAACTCTGGATCTTTCAGGTCCTTCCGACATCTGTACTGTGTTGTGTTTTGTGTGTGTGTGTGTGTGTGTGTGTGTGTGTGTGTGTGAGCGGGTGGGTGGGTGGATGGGTGTGGGAGTAAATATATATTAAAGAATAAGAACTCTAAATTTGCTTTGCATATGGCACTAAACATTAAGGCTTAACACTGTGCAAAACGTCCATCATTTTAATAACCAGTAAGCATCAGAGAAAACATTTTCCATGAAAATGTTTCATTTAACTCTATCACTATTCTAAACCAATAATGTTGCACTGACTCTGTGTGGTCAGCCACTGAGGTTTTACACTTGTCTGTAATGGTCCTGAAAATTTTATACTGCAGTAGGGGAAAAGAATATCACATCCTGACGTCACACTAACAATAACAGCATGGTCTTGTCATTTTGTACCACGTGGGTTTTATTTTTTTATTTTTTTTACAGAAAGATCGTCATCTACACAATTTGTCTGGGAAAGAATAAATGTTACATTTACTGTAAGAGTAAAATGTAGTTCTTACTCACTTCCTTTAGATAATTTTTTTTTATTTTAGTAAACGGTTTAACACAAAGGGCTCCTATGTCAATAGGTGACTCTGTCTCCACCCCCAAGTATGCCTATGTGTGTTTGTGTGTGTGTGTGCTACTGCCTTCATGTCTCAGACTGAAACGTGCTTGGTTTCTCTGTTCTCACAGTACTAGAACACCCATACATCATTTTCTAGTAGTAGCTGTAAGAACTATACCAGTGAATGTCTGGTATAGCTAATGATAGTGTCTGGTTCACAGTAGTAGAATTATGTGGCCTCCAGTTTACTCACTGACTCTCCTTATGAGTCAATACCCTAATACAGGAGGACACATAACTATTGCCTCAGCAGTCTTTGCCTTGGTGAGATTCCACTCTATGCTGTGTTTTTGTGCTCAATTTTAAAGAAGGCTTTACTACTGAGCATTTAAACAAATTATGTATTTGTCTTTTTAATATGCTTACCATTTAATACATTTTTGGTTAAAAATAATGTGTGTTAAAACATAGTAGATGGGTGGACTGAGAAAGATGTCAAGAATGTCTTCCTCTTTCCATTTGAATGAACTGAATACAACAAAAGTGGTACAATGAATCACACGCCACCTCCGTAGCAGTTAAGTTTGGAGTTATTTTCCTACCATCATGGGATGCATGATCTACTCCGTTATTTACTCATGCACTGCCACAGCAGTGGGAGTTTACTTATTGTGGCACAGACACAAGCGTTTTGAAATAGAGACTGCATGGCGCAACTATTGACTTTGCCCACAACCTCCGTTTCAGTCTAGCAAGAGTTGTGTGGAATCCTCACAATAGTAGTGGAACCTCCATGACCTCAGAAGCTGACTTTTTCTTGGTTTGTACTAACAATTCACAAGTTGTCTTACTATTACGCGCTGCTCTGTTGTTGCAGCACCACACTTTACCCTGCGTGCAGCTGTGACTGAAACAAGTATTTTCTCCATTGATTCCCCATTATTTTAGTTGGTAAACCACACAAGTGCAACTTCTGTGGACGGAGTTACAAACAACGGACATCCCTGGAGGAGCACAAAGAGCGGTGCCACAGTTACCTCAGCTTGGATCCTGGCGCCAACTCAGGCCCTTATACAGGTAAATGATAGAGTCGCATTGAGAACTTGGCTGGTGACCGGAATTGATAGGTGTTGAACTTCATTCGCCCTGACTGATGTCTGAATATAAATATGATTATATAAAAAATAGTCAGACGAAGCAAAAAAAATGTAAGAAGCTGTTCACAAGGAGTCTGTATTTTAACATTTTTAACATCTAGACATGTCTGCAACTCGTTCAGGTTACAAAAGAGCAATAGAAAGCAAGACTTTCAGCACATAACAAGAGGGGTGAACAATGTGAGCAAATGTTATGTTTGGTGAAACTACTGTTTCACATGTCCGTAAATAAAAGGCAAATTAGAAGTACGTAGGTGTTTTTTTTTTTATTAAATTGTATAATGGATTCCCATACTGCCCTGCTACTCATACTAGGCACTGTACTGTGAAAGCAACCAAGCAGGTGGTTTAACTGCATGACCTTGTACAGGCAGTTTGATTTTTTTTTTTTTTTTTTTTTTTTTTTCAAAAGTGCAGTGTGAAAGTAAATCACCTCAAATGAAGGTATGATAGTTTTTCTGGGCACTTCCCACTCAATCGAACCAAGTCCCCGAGACTTTCCTGGTATGAATGGACCCTACCCATAGTAATTCTAGCTGTGATAAATTATGATTTCTTTGCAGAGCCTACAACAACTCATATAGAAAACTAAGTAATGGATTTAGCTTAAGTCTGTTTTGTGTATTTGTAAAAGAGAATATTTACAAGACATAAATTGTGAATGATGTATTAATTATATCCATCTAATAAATACTATTTTTCAGGAAATTAGAGTAATGAGGTTACCCTTAGGTATCTTTTCTTTATATATATAAAGAGATAGATACATACATATAGCTGGACACATCTGACCAAGTTTCGGCTCTGGCCTGTGGCCCTTTGACACATGTCTTAGCCCCTCTGTCAGCACCCCTTTCCTTACTAGTTTTAATACTCCAAATATCCATCCATGTTCCAACATGCTTATCCCTGTTGGGGTCGCGAGGGGCCTGTCTCCAGCTGTTAATGGCCGAGAGGACAGGTCACCGGTCTATCACAGTATATATTTATATATATATATATATATATATATATATATATATATATATATATATATATATATATATATATATTCAAAGTGACCTATTTCTTTTACGCCTAAACTTCCCTCTGTTTAACCCCTTCCTTCTGAACTTTTTCAGGCGAAGTTCCAAAAGAGGTAAGGGCCATGGCCGAGCATGGCAGCAGGCCAACCTTTGATCGGCCACCTGTCATCGAAAGACTGCCTACTAACGTTGGCAAGAGGAAGAGCACTACACCTCAAAAATTTGTTGGTGAGAATTTGTATATAGTGCAGAGATGACCTGCATGAATTCCTGTGCTTTGCAGAAGAACTGTTTTCAAAATATCATCTTTTTATGTTCCATTAGCTCACTTATTTTATTAGCTTGGGCGCCAACATTTTTTACCTATATGCATTAGGGAGTTCTGTACTAACATAGCAAAATTGAGATCTTAAATATTTTCTTTTTGTGTAAAGTCCACTTTTAGTGTGACTGTTTTTTGCCAGAACTCTTGAAATGTGTTTAAATATTTATTGTCATAAGGTAAACTGTTAAGCTGATTTAACTTTTGGTTAAAAAAGTATTTATTTTGAAATAGCACTTCATTGTCTCTGTGTTGCATCATATCCTTTTAACACAGCAGCTCTGTCATATATATGAGATTTTTTTTTCTTTTCTTTTTTTTTTATTTGGCACACTATTAAAGTAAGACATTGAGCAAGCTAGAGCAAGCAATGGGCTCAAAGGCAAGGAAATGTTTTTCACTCTGTGGTTAGATACACCTGTAACTTATAACATTGCTCTTATCAAGTGAAAACAGTTTACCGCTTCCCTGTTCTGGAGGGGTTAAACAGTGCAATAGCAGAAGGATGGGGGTTTCCACCCCATTAGACTACAACATACAGCGCAAAAGGTGAAAAACAAGAGCTGAAATAGCAGCACAACACAGGTTTGGTGCCCTAGAAAGGAAATTTAAAACCATACTCAGATTTTTGCATACCATTGGGCTTTCCAGATTGCCATTTAAATAAATGCTTTCCCTTAATTTATTCATATATTTTCTGTTCACGTCATTTCTTGTTGAATTTGATTTTAAATCATTAATACTACATTGTTATTTGCAGGAGAAAAGATTCGCTACAGCTATCCAGATATAGGCTATCATGAGATGCGCCTGAAGTATGAAAATCACCCTGAATTGATACCACACCACATGGTGGACCAGGCTATCAACAATGCCATGACATACTTGGGATCAGATACCCTCCGTCCTATGCTCCACCATCCTGGCCCATCTATGTCTATGGCTGACGTTGTACCCGTTGTCAATCCCATTTACCACCATGCTGTGCCATTGGGCCCGCAACCAGAACGTCCAGGAAACTGTGAAACACTTCCACCACATCCATCCCAGCCCCATGAGTTCTCCAGCCATTCCACTTCAAACGGCTCTACTTCCTTAACTCGGCAGAACAAGCCACCTCAGCCATCACAGGATGAATCAGCAAGCAACAGCGGCATTGACTCGGCTGACTCGGCTCGAAGCAGCCCTCAGGACATGCAGAGCTACCTTAACACCAATGCACCTACAGGCCTCAGGTCACGTGGCAGTCCAGCTTTGGGCTCTGGTGAGCGGCTTATAGATCCGTCGCCCAGTAGTGGGACAGGAGTGGGAACGGGGATGATGCGAGTGGCAACAGAGCGGTCTGTGGGTCACGAAGGGGTGCGGGTGTTCGCACGAGAGGGCCACGAGCTTCGAGCCTTCCAGTGTGAGCACTGTCGACTGCTCTTTCTGGACCATGTCATGTACACCATCCACATGGGCTGCCACGGTTACAGAGATCCCCTGGAGTGCAACATCTGTGGGCACCGAAGCAAAGACCGCTATGAGTTCTCCTCGCACATAGTTCGAGGGGAACACACTTTCCATTAAAAGGGACACATCGGAAGCAATTGGGAAACTAAGGAAAGAAGATGAGCATTAACTTGCTATCCAGTCTTTCCCTGTGAAAGTGCATAGTTCGTTGGCACTGTAGACAAGTGTAGCACAATGAAAGACTTCTATTTAAGCTACTGGTTGTAAATTGGAGCTGTTGAACAATCACATGAAGGTATGGGCCAAAGACATATTTTGTACTCATTTACATTACAAAAGTTGTTTCTTTTTCCTCTTTATTGACTAATAATTTGTTTATCAGCAACTGTACGAAGGTGTTTGCCCGGTTTATGATTTTAATGTTATATGGAAATATGTTTCATGGAGCTTTTCAGTTTTAAGGTTTTATCAGCAGCTAATGCTGTATTACGTTGACATCGTCATATACCGTGCAGGCTCAGTTAAATGTATAGAATGAAAACACTTTAGGACAAATTCATCCGTGAATTGCTGATTTGACTTTACGAATTAAAGGTAAAAATACATGAAAAGATATCATTAAATTAAAGTTAAATTATTATTGTTATTTTCATTTAATAAAAGTTTGAAGAACTTGGAAGAAAGAAGGGAAGCATCCGCTCCTCTGGCAATGCAATGGGTCAAACTAGTTTTACAATCATTTTGTAATTTCTAAATTATACAGTGGACTTTCAAAGTGATATATATTTTTTTCATTTATTTATTTGACTATACACACACACACACACAATATATATATATATATATATATATACACACATATTATTGACATCATATTAAGCTTCAGGATATTCTTTAAATTACGGTGTGTCAGTTTCAATCTACATTAATCCATGGCTGTTTTGGTAATGGGATGTTTTCATTAGAGACCAATAACAAAAACTAAAAGTGTTTTTCAGTTTATCTTAAAATAGTTTCTCCTTATATTTATGGTCAAAAATACATAAGGCAAGGCAAGGCAAATTTATGTGTATAGCACATTTCAGTACAATGACGATGCAAAGTGCTTCGTAGTGCTTCTACGATCATCATAATAACTGTAAGAGGAGCTGTATCTCAAATAAGTCATATTTTAGTTAAGCCCACAAAACAAATTTAGCTAAACAATAGAAACATATCTAAAATGTTGAGAAGTTTGGATCTGAATAACAATTAGCTTTTGTTTGTCGCATTTTTTTTACCATATTTTGAGGGAAAACACCAACTCTGTTATGGGCAGCCACATCATAGACACTTGTATTGTACTAATGCAAGATGAGGCCTTGTTCTTTTCTTTTGGCCTGGGAGTTTATGGTTTTATCGTATCAAATATGAAAAAAATGTAAAACTAAAACTTTGTTTATGTTTACCCATTTGTGATCACAAAGAATAACAGCTTGTATCACAATGTAAAACTTCACATCTTAAAACATATATATATATATATATATATATATATATATATATATATATATATATATATATATATATATATATATATATATCTGCAAGGACAATCAGTGTTTGAAAAACACCTTTTCTTGGTCTGCTTAACTCAAAATGGGTAAAATTTATTATTGTATCGAGTAATACATCATTCAGTAATTGTGCTTATGCTAAAAAAGGTGAAAACAGCCATTTTGGACACATGCACTTACAAGGTTGAGACCCAAACGTATCAAGTAAAGAATGCTGAAAGGTCAATGGAGAAGTAAGCAAAATGTTGCCTTATTGTTCATGTAAAAACCCGTGATCATTAAAAATCTCAGAGATATTCCTATTAGTTTATTCTATAACATTCCACGTATTCCATAAATAGGAAAAATGTATTAGTTTCCTTCTATGACCCTTTGATTCCATCACCTTTAGCACAACATTAGATTCATAAATGTTCACCACTATCATCTCTTTAAAACTGTAAGATGATAAAAATGAACTGGCGGTAAAAATAATATTTTGCTCTTGGTACAGATAGTGTCTCAAGCTTCAGACTTAAACTTAGTCACACATATGTTGTAAAAATAAAGGCTTCGCACTTAACTTTGAATACTCAAGACTTGACTTAGGTGCATCGTATGAGACTCACGTTTCATCAACAACATATTTCCCATATAATCAGTAGTAGATTATGATTCTTATTTTTCAAAATAAAAGCACTTCCTGTTCTGTTTATTTAGAAATTTGACATTCTCCTGTTTAATCACTTCACGTTATAGCATTTTTTAGACTTGTCATCGAAGTCTAAACTTCAAAGGTTTGACAACAAAGGTTTAAAATGCAGAACTGTAGCATTATTTCCTAATAAGCTCATCATAGTTTTTTGGCATATTAACTAACTAAATGTTAAAAGTTAAATAATGATGATTAAAAATGAATGATAATTGTTAGATGTCCATGTCTTACATAAGACCTAAAGACGAACAGTACAGTGTTTGCAAACCAGTGTTATACGGAGGCTAGATGGATTTGATGAGAAAATGTTGATCTCAGTCATTACAGACTCAAGACTTAACTTGGACTTACCCTCCAAATACCTGTGATTCAATCTGGACTTTGGACTAAAGACGGGAGAGCTCACTTGGACTTGTGAAAATGACTTTGAAGATGATAGTTGATAAAATAAAGAGGCCACTTACCTACCTGGTTTTAAGATGATGATTTAAACCATTGGGGATCCAAGATATTTAGCAAACATTCTGAGACCCTTTCCAATGTACTTCACTAAATCCTTTATGGAATAAAAAACATCTCTTATTTTATTAATTAGTTTTAATGAAATCTGTATTTCTGCAGCACGGTAGGTACATGCAGTCTTCATTGTTTGTCCTTTTGGTGCATTATCACCATCACAGAGAAATAGTTTACTGACACTGAAGCACAAGCGTGCCGTGTTAGCTTTCGTCTGCGGTTTTATTAAGCATGTCGGTCTCTAATGGCGCGGCTCTTTTATCTTCTCCTCTTCAACCCCGATCTCACGAACAAGCAACTACACACTAATGCATGCTATTTTCCTTCACTCTGAATCTCGCTATGCACGTTTGCTATTTGCCATTACATTTGTGCATGACCTTTAACAGCAAAGATCAAGAAAGGGACTGTGCGAGCAAGGGGATAAGTGTACAGAGTGCAGTTTCCTTGTACAATAGTACTAGTCTGAAGGCACTTGCAAAAACTGCACCAAATGCTCCATATCACCTTAAATATACCTCCAACCTTTAAGGCTTGTGTACTGAAAGAATGTAAAAGTGAAATACAAACTTTTCACTGTAGTCCACTGAAGGACAGCATATTCGGTTGTAAAAAGCTGGTCCTGTCATTGTTTCTCAGCGCTGTGCTAGGTACAGTAGGTCATGGTCATGCACTTTATGTATCTCTCTAGGCAACGTTATTTCAATGCAGGCGTAACAGAAAACGATGCAGCCTATTCTTAGAATAATCTTCAACAGTCTAAAAAAGAAAACTTATTTTCTGATGTCTTCTGAACATCTTTGTTTGTTTTTCTATGTAAGATGTTCAATAAGTATATGGCATTATCAGTTTCACACATTTTTTTTTTTAACAATCCATTAAGTTTCCTTTAGGTTTGATATATCAAAAGGCAGCTTTTTTTCCTGTTTACATGTTGCCTCTTAACATAAGAACTCATGGTAATGCTTTGGTATTGGAAATTGTTTACATCTTGCAGATGTTATATTGAATCTATTCATTATTTTGTCTATTTAGTATTGTATATATTTGGATTCTGAAAATTCTTATATGATTTAGAAAGGGGTTATTACAAAAAACATGCTGTTTAAATGTATTGCAAAATACATTTTCCTTATGTTTTTAAGCTCAATTGGTGTGTATAGTACAACTCTATCTAGCTATCTGTCTATCTGTCTGTCTGTCTAAGCAGCCATACAAACAAAGCAAACAAAAAGTCTTCTTTCACCCTCTGTGTAACTGGGGACTTTACTTGAAAATTGAAATCAATGCTAATGTTACATGTTATATGTTTTTTGTAAGTTTTAAAGACGCGCGCAGTAAATGTCTATTTTTCTGCTAAAAAATGTTGATACAAATAGTTTTGTGAAAGTGTGGTTTTGAAGTTTAGCAAATGTTTACAGAGTTGTACAAGGAGTGGTTCTGGGTGCACAAACATGATATTGGCACTGAATATTAAAATTATTCAGGAACTTGTGCCGACTGATGAGTTTTGCTATCGATATAGACTTTCTAATGTAAGGGCTCTCAGGAATTTGAATAGGCCTTGTATTTTTATGTAGTTTATTTATCAAGAAAGATGCACATAAATTTCAGTTTTTCTGATGCCTCTTGACTCTCAAAGTGGTGAAGGAAGTTGTTCAGCCCTGTATTTTCTTTCTATGCTCTTTTTTATTATTATTGTCTTTATTTTTATGCTACAACATTGACCATATGAAGACACACAGCTGTGAAAATTACAGTGTACATTTTAAGGCATGATTTCTTTCCATTAAAGAAATGGTTTTACTGCTTTACTTGCATTGTGGATTTTAAAACAAGATGTTGGATTGTATTCTGTTGTTTCATTCTACACATCACATAGTTATCTCCTTTAAAGTTAAGGGTTTATTGGATTTAAAAAAAATCATTTTTAAAAATGTGTCTTTTAATAATTTCCTGTTTCTGAATGTAAATTTGTGATTTTTGTCGCAATTGTGACACCACAGCTCAACCTATATCCATTTAATGTCATCTAATGCTCATATGCATAGCACAGTCAACATGGTCATCATTATACTCTTCAACAGCAAGGTAGTATCAGTCAAGAATTATATTACATGAAGTGACTTTTATAAGTGAATGTATTTTGGTTACATCAAGTAAGCACAACATAATTTATACGATCAAATGATTTGGGATCGAATGTTCAAAATTATTTATTTGTCTAGTTAGTTGACTGTTTTATTTTGACTTCTAGAGCTCACAAGTTACCCCTGGCTGAGTAGAAAAAGGAAATGATTTTGCAGCGTGCATCTTGGTCCCCATCCCAAATGTATTTTGTCTTAGTTTTTCAGAAAAGGAATCCAGAAAGTTTCACAATAAACCATTAATTTTTTTTTTTTAGATCTATAAGATAAAATGTAAACAAATGTTTACATTTTAAAATCATGAATACCACCTCTAACATGACAAAAATTAATACAAGGGATCCATGATTATTTAGACATTTAAAAATTAACTCACCAGAGTAAAACATGCTGAGAGGGAAGAAGAAATAGATTCAGATAGGGCACATTTCAGTCATCAAAGCAAAATAATCTTTTACACTCCTTGCGTACATTGTTGTGAGTGAGACTATAACTTACACATGACTTGTATTTATGAACAATGTATACTATTGATTAGTCTACTGGGTTTCAGTCTGAGTCATTAAGATGTTAGCATCTTCTTGCACAACTGGATTTGATAAAACAAAGTAGAATAAATAGATAGGGTCAGGTGCACGAAGTCTGCTAACTGACACAGATTAATAAACCTAAAAGAGATGTTTAACTACAGAATGTGCTCTTTCGCTGTGCTTTGCAATGATGCCCTGAACAATGCCAAAATCTAATTTGAAGTACACCTTTAGTTTAGAACCATTTCTACCCTCTTAAACTTTTATAACCAGGTTCATTTGACAGTAAAGTAGTTGCGTAATCTGCCAAGTTTGTTTGAAATAGGACTACAGACAGAGCCAGACAATAATTGGATAAACTCACATTTGTGTGCGCGCGCGCACACACAGACACACACACACACACACACACACACACACACACACACACACACATAGACAAATGGCTGCAAATGCAGACAGGGGCTTCTGTGCACACTCAGTGGTGGTGGGGGGGGAATAGCTGTAACTTTTGTCAACATGTTCAAAATAACGTAAAATTAATTCAGAAATACATTGAGGTCACTGGATTATTTCATTTAACACAATGAATTGGATCGAAAAGTTTTGGCAGCCCTACCATTATCACGTGTACACATAAATATGCCTTTAGATTTACAAACATTACTTAAGTGACAAATATTGGGTTCTTTGGGGCCTTCTGTTAGCTTGGGGACCTTAACAAAATGTGTATTTCTGTTGTGTTTGGGCTTGATGTAAATACATTTAAAGCATTTTTATTCTGGTGGGTATGATGACATTAGAGGCACTTGTCCTTAAACAGTACATTTGCAACAGATTTTGGTGAGATGGTCATCATGAATCATGTTAGGCTGCGCCATTAAAAACATGTTTTCTCTATATTTTATAAGTGAACATTAGTGTCCTTTAGAGTTAAATTTCCTGCCCATGATGTCTTCAAATATTCATACTAATAACAAACTGTCTTATAAATATCCAAATGTAGATGCGTAAAATCAAAATGTGCTAATTGAGACAAGTTATATGGAAAGGAAATAAAAGCAAAAGAAAAGCAAAAAAAAAAGTGGTCATTAAAGTAGTCAGTTCTGTATAATTCACAACAGCAAAGCATCTCCCCCCAGATATTTCAGAGATCAATTGCCTGCATTTATTTTTGTACTTATTATTGTACATCTGGATAAATGTCAGTGACAGAAATGAAGACATAAAAAAAATAAACTACAGTGAATGGTTGCTTGGCTACAGCACTGTTAAGGTGTAAAAGATCTTCAATCTTTGATTTGAAAAATACTTTGACAAAGTCACGCAACTCCATCAACCCCAGACTGTACAGTATCCGAGGATTGTTTCAGTTTACAATGTAATGACTGGTGTTTGTCCCTCTTCAGTCTTTGTCTATGAAAGGGTGGGCGCCAGCCTGCTGATGTTTCTAAATGTCAGAGCTCTCTCTCCTTCACCCCCTTACTTCTTTAATCTATGTGGTACACATACAAACACACACACACTCGCACATATTTACCCAGCAAGCAACACACAAAATCAAAGCTCCCTGAAGGCGGTAGCAAAACCGAGAGGTGTAAAAGCCTAAGCAGACCCCAAACTGTATCGTTTCATCTTCAGATTCCACTATTTACCTGCTTGTCAGTTGATTGTTTGCTCCCATCTCGATCTTATCTCTGTTTGAGTCACACTTTCGGCATAGGAGCGATGCACCTGCCTTTGCTCTGTGGGTTTTTTATAATACAAATAACTTTCAAACAACAATCTGTTGGTGGAGGAAGTGCAGATGATCATAATATTGTTGAATTAAAGGCATTAAAAGATTCAAATGATATTGACTCAAAAAACACCTGAAATAGTGTTCAAGATGATGCCAACACTTTTGCGAAGAGATACATTTGAAATGAAATACTTTAATATTGTTTTGTTTGGAATCCTGTTATCCTATAATAAAGAATATCCAAAAAACATGAACAAATAAGGCATAGTACCTCAAGCATTTGATCCTAATAAAGCATGCTGTAGAACGTTAATCATTTTAAATATCCCCATTCTGTCCAACAATGAAAATAAAATCACCAAAAACCTGGGGTTGAAAACATTTTAAATAAATAGATGATGGTGATGGAAACTTATAAGGCAGTCTCAGAAAACAGCAGTGCAAACAGCAGCAGCAGATTGGTGGTTAGACAAGACTTCCTCTCTTGGGTTCCACTGGTCATGCTATTTCTTTTTACAGATCCTGTTAGACAACAAAAGCCAGGGAGGCAGCAAAAGCCACTGGAAACTACCGGCATCCACGCCTAGACACTTAGATTACTTTCAAACTCACACCTCCTGAATGACCAACATTGTAGCAGCATACAAAATGTAAAAAAACAAACAAAAAAAAAAAACAAAAAAAAAAACTCTGAAGTGACATTTGAACAACAACAAAAAAAAAACTAGAATAAGAGAAAGGTTTAGCCTTTAAGCAGCACAGCCCTTACTCTGGATTTTGAGGCAACAGAGGAAGGAGCAGCTCTGTGCTTTTTTTTTTTTCTGAACCCGGTGTGAATCCTCAGCAGGATTGCACAATTGTCTGGTGACAAGTCCCATTCCTGTTTTTCCTGCCAGGTGGATGCTTGGACAGGCCCTAAACCCACACACACACACCAGTGGAGACATGTAGGTAAGCACACACACACACACACACACACACACACACACACACACACACACACACACACACACACACACACACACACAGATAAACAACCTATACTCCTAGTTAGTTTCTGTTACACACCCATATTTTAAGAAGTTAATAAGGCTAGTTGGAGCATGGTAGAAAAAGATATCATGTGCAGTAGCTTTGTAAGGTATTGCATCAGTTGTAATGTGAGTAACTGGGAAAAGATGCATGATGACTGGTCTAGGATCATTACTACAACCCTAAAATGTAAGACAACAACCAGAGAAGATGCTTTGAGCTTGCTTATGATTATTATTTTTTTTATTTACCTATGGCAGTTAGCAGAAATCACTTATATTTTTGCAAAAGAGTCAAAATTAAACTCCAAGTTTGGATTTCTGAGGCCAACTGTTTGACACCTTGCAGGCAGCACATTACTGAAACTTGGTGCCTTGGTGCAAAGGTTTATGGGTAATGGTGGGCTGGTTTGTGGTCAAAGACCGAGGTCTATATGTTATGTGGGGAGGAAGGGAACTTCCACTTTTTACCCGCGTTCTGCAGTCAAGTCTGGTGACGAGGGTTGTGAGGTGCAAAAGAAAAAAAAAAATCGACTTAATTCATAGATGCTTTTCATACAAGTAAATAAAGTAAAACATAGAATCCAATGTTGCAGCTACACCTGACTGTGTGAAAGGCAGACAAAGAGCAGCATGGGTAAAAAGAAGGAGTATAGGCAGGAAGGAAGAGTTTGCAAAGTTAGCACGAGAAACACAGCGGTGCTTACATTGCTTGCTTCTTGGGAAGTCAGACTGAGAGAGTGGGAAAGACATAGTGAGAAACAACAACAGAGAAACTGAGACAAAGAGGGATGAATCTGCATGTGACACAGGAAGATAGCGAATGTGATAAAAAAAAATTATGTGACAGTAAGAGAGAAAGCAGGGGTGTGTGTTGCAGTGCACACCTGTGGATCAGCCTGAATAGTAAGAAAACACACATTGGGAAAGAAGCAGATAGGCTTTGAGGGCTGCCGTGTAGCAGGCAGCCACAGGTTCACTGCAGGAGACTGGGATGCGGGATTACAAACACTTGGTGGTTTGACATAAATGGATACACAGCTGCTAAGAGCTGAACTGAAAACAGGAAATAAATGTGAAGCAAAAACTTGTATTTTTTTTCACACAAGAATAAAAGAGAAGGAAGTTTCATCAGTTCAGGGCTAAATCCAGTCTAACTTAAATGTCAGGCTATAGACAGAGAACCAACTCTAACAACTGAATTATCTAACAATAAATTAAGACTGGACAGTTTTTTTGAAGATTGTTTTGTCACTAGCAACTTTTTTTGAACAGTAATATGACAGGGAACAGAGAATGGGAAGACGTGAAAAGATTGGGTTGGATGTAGGAATATAACCCAGTACAACTGCTTTGAGGACTATAGCCTCCACACATGGTGTGCCTCCTGTACCAAATGAGCTACCCAGCATCCTGGACAGTTTTATTAAAATCATTTTCAATTTGACTGTGGTGAAGCCACTCTTCAACTTTAGAGTGTATTCTGTTAACCCCAAAAAGGGGTTAACAAAAAAGTCAGGTTCAGAATTATAGAAATAACACGAAATTTAAAGGGCAGTAAACCAATAAAACCCCAAAAAAACCTGTCAGTTCTGAGGTTGCTCCATTTAATCAAGGTGGCTTGGGAGACACATCATGTTACACTCTCTATATGTCTCTCCTCCTTGTCATCAATCAGGTCCACGCATTGACTGAATTGAACTGAGTTCTTGCGGTGAGTAACCTTTCTGATAACATGTTTTCAACTAAGTGGTAACAGTCAAAATGAAATCCGGTGTTGAATGATGACACTTTCGTGTTCTACTTTGGAGCTAACGTGTAACGTATCAACATGGAGGATCACACACAGGGTTGTGTGATGACATGATACGCAGGAATTGCCAGAAGCTGCCAGAACTTTGGCTTTACTGTACTTCTCAGAAGAGAATAGGGACAAGCGTGATTACTCAGATTCAAATAATGCCATGTGACACTTAATCTTCCTATAATGACATGTAGGTTACAAAAACTTACATTATATTCTTTATATACACAGTGCCTTGCAGAAGTATTCATCCCTCTTGACCTTTTTTTTTTCTTTTTGTCATTTTACAACCTCTGACTTTAACATATTTCAATAGGGTTCTATGTAACACAGCAACAAAAAGTAGCACCTAACTGTGAAGTGCAAAGAACATGATACGGCATTTTCAACATTTCTTTACAATTAAAAGAACCAAAAAGTGTGGCGTACAAGTGTATTTCCTTTGTAAAATCCAGTGCAACAATGTGCCTTCCAAAGTTACCTTTTTGGTGAAGGCCTCAGCTGTTTGTTAGATAAATTTAAGGACCAAAAACCATGAGGTCCAAGGTATAACCAGACAGGTCAAGGATTATGTTGTGTACTTATGTAAAGCTTGGTTAAGTTATAAAACAATATCTCAAAGAGAGTAGTAATCGGAAAAGCAACAAAGAGGCCCGCAGCTGCGGACGAGCCATATACATCCGCAGCTCAGGTGGAAAAATCTATCAATAGAACTACTGCCATTTGCGCACTCCACAAATCAAGCTATTTTGGATTGTGGGAAGAAGAAAGTCATTGTTGAAAGAAAGCCATCAAACATCCTATTTAGATATTGTCCCAAGTCATGTAGAAGACAGAGCACACATGACTTAAGACGCTGCTACTTTCTAAAATTGCACGTAATGCGGAAAAACTAAATCTGCGCTTAACACGGCATTCCATGAAACATGGTGGAAACTGCCTCATGTTGTGAGGATAGTTTTCTCGTGCAGAGACATACAAGTTAGTCAGAGTTAATGGAAATATGAATGAAGCATATTACAGGAACTCCTAAAAGAACACCCGCTAGTAGCTAGGGCAGAAGTTTTACCTCCAGCAAGATAACATCTTAAACATGCAGCCAGAGCTAAAATAAAGTGGACTATAGAGCTATAGAATGGCCCAGTCAAAGTCAAAACTTAAATACAACTGAGAATGGCAAAGCCTAATCATTGCTGTCACCTGCTCTGAGTTAAATAATACAATAATAATAATAATAATAATAATAATAATAATAATAATAATAATAATAACAATTGCCTCTAGATGTGCACATCTGGCAGAGACACAGTCATGCAGCTATATGTACAGCACAATATGTGTCAAAAAAGTATTGATTCAGTATGGCTGAAAGAATATGCACATCACACTGTTCAGATTCTTCTTTGGTAAACACATTTTAAAACCGTGTGTCATTTTCCTTTTTTTTATAATTATGTACAACTTTGTGTTGGTTTAGTACATAAAATCCAAATAAAATTCTCAAGGATCTGCAAAAGTTGTCTAATGTTCATAAACCAGAAATTTTCAACAAAGTCAAATAACTTGATGGTATCTTGTTTTGGAATTTAATATTTAATGGGGATACTGTGCTACTTTCTGCTCTTTGCTTTCTTTACATAAACGATTTTTTTTGCAGCTCGGGGAAATGGCAAAAGAAACATCTAAAATTAAACTGTTGCTGTCAGTACTTTTGGCACGCTTCTCACCTTTAGATTTTTTTTTATTCATTTTTTTAAATGTCAGCGCTTTTGTTGTGGTTGCACATTCTTAGGTCAAGAGGAGAAGGAGAGAGACCGAAAGACAGACACACTCTGAAACAGTGCGAAAGCATGTTAAATAATAGTAACAATAATAAATAGTAATAATTCAAGTATAATTAAAAAGTGCAAAGCTAACACTAAATCATTTAAATGAAGCATTTAATTGCCTAGCCTGGATTGCATACTGCTTACGCCTCCCTTAATGGAAAGTCACTTGCAGCTCTGTCGTTGTTTCCAATACTATTCATAGGTTTTCTTATCCTGCCATCTAGTGGTGACATGTTTTTTTTCTTTGTTTTAAAGATATCTATTTGTATTAATTTGTATTAATATAAATCAATCACTACTGTATCAATAGCTGTACTATGGCTGCTGGGGTTTTTCCTGGGGCTCTCCTCTTCTCTGGGATTTGGAGAGCAGCTATCCCCATGTTGGTTCTTCTTGGGCTCCTGCGCTCTGGGGGCCCTTTGGAAGTCTGGTGCTCTGGTCTCCTCGGTGTATGCCTCGGCACTCTGGGGGGCGAGTCTTTGGCTCCTCACAACCACTATACAGCATTTTTCTTATGGATAAATCTTACAAATACAAACACTCTCTCTCAAACACCTACAGGTGCTTGTATCCAGGTGTTTACAGATAAACCTATAATTAGCTTTGGCGGTCACTAAATACATCTTCTGTTAAACAATACTGTGTGTTTTACAGTGATGTTATCAAAGGGGTGCGCTGTTTCTACCTGTGATACTTTCTCTGTTGGTTTTGTTGTTTTTTCTATCTCTCTCTGAAGGCTTAGACTTTGAGGATTGTGTTCTCTTTTTTTTCCTCTGCTCTATTTTTGTCACCTTTACTCCCTTTTAACATTTGCCTGACCTTTCTCTCTTCCTTTCTTTCCCTTTTACCTTTCCGTTTCTGTGTCCATTGAATTTTAAATAACCCCAAGATAGTATTCAAACGTTTTTTTTTTTTTTGCATACATATCAAGCGGAGCACTATTAGCGAAAGCAGTAATGCTCCATTTGTGAAAGTAAATTTGTTGGACTCTCTTTGGCACTAAGAAAGCAATTATTTGTGCTACACTGCCAGACAGGACATGTAAATAAATATTTAGAATGTTTTTGACAAGATTAATTACTAACAAAAGACGAGGTTTTAGAATTTGAAAATGACCATGGCATACCTTTCAGTAAATATATATTTTTTTTCTAAAATAATGTTGGTAAATACAAATTTCTTGATCTATTCGTCATTTTATTAATTGTGATTTGGTTCTTATCATTTAAAACTGCCAAAACTGAGTTGCGTTTGATTCTACAGCAGTGTTGCAATCGTTGCATAGCACTTAGGTTTATTCACATGTGCACATTTCAGAAAAATATGATGCATTTTAGTTGGGATTTAAAATGCAGTAGATCTTTAAATCAAGAAATGAAAGGCATTTTCTATTCCTGCTTCATTAATAAAGAGTTATGCCAGGCTCAGGTCTTTCTCAAAAGACTAGCAGTGGTCTCAAACGCCAGTCCTCGAGGGCCAGTTTCCTACAACTTTTAGATGCATTTCTGCTTCAACACACCTGACTTCAATATGAGCTCAGTAGCAGAGTTCTGCAGAGCTTGGCTGCATCCGAAAACGGCTTTTGGGTAAGGACTCTTCAGCCAAAGCGGTAGTGTTTCAGTGGTCACCATGATATGTGCTGTCCAAATAGTGCAGTGAGTAGATAAGGAGGTAGGAAAAGAAGCCTGTATGTGTCCTTTCATAGCTTCTTTAGCATACTAGTGAGGTCCCTTAGTTGCACTAAGGAGCTTTAAGGAATCCCACAATCCTTTCCACAACATGACGTATAACCACAGCCCACCTCACAAAAACAAAAATGTCTAGAGAAAAGAGAGCATGCACGTTGTAGTCTGTCAAAATAAAAGTATTATTTGGGGGGAAAAAAATAGCTTATGAAAAATTTTGCTTTTCATTGGTCTGATGCAATATACTAATCCTAACTGCTGTGTTTTTATTAGTTGGAGGTGGGGGAAAAAATCATTACAGAAATAAAGGCTTTCAAACATGAACAGTCTGAGTTAATCTATATAATGTGTTTTCTTTTGTGAGTTAGTGAAGTAAATGCACTTTTTAAATAACATTCTGGTTTATTGAATATGACTGTATGCTTTATGTTGTCTTGACCGTATAGGTTACAGATTAAACACAAGCTTTACATATTATCTGACTACATAAGATCCTCTGTAGGTGTAAAGTTGGGTAGGTCAAATTATTGTTGCTGATGTTTTTTTTTCTCCAAAATTACGCTGAATGAAGCATTTCTCAGTGTTCTCCAGTAGATGGCAGCATTGTAAAGAGAACCCAAAAACTGCTGGTGACACGCGCTTCCATCTACATCGGCCCAATGGTGCAGCAGCAACAACCAATTAACGTAGGATTCATAAATCAGAAAAAGGTCTGCTCTCCCTCTTTCATCTTTAGATATATCCTGACAAAGCTGGCCTCGGTTGAACTTTTGACCACCCTATAATCTTCAGCGTAAGCGATCCAATTTAACAAGGGTGCTTACCGATGATGATCTATCAAGTGCATGTTCCATAGTGCATGTAGTACTGCATATAGATAAATTGTATAGCAAAATTAACTCAAGAACATATACAAAGACAGTAAAATGGTACATATGTGTTTAATAACTGATGCATCAGGGGATCTCACTGTGTAACAGGTATTTACCACTTTGGGGATGAAGTCACTTCAGTGTATACAGATGCATCTGAGCTTTTGCCCCTGCAGTGCAGTATAAGAAATGTGAAAGAAGAAAAATTCTGCACCACCCTCGCTGTTCTGGTGGTTTGGGGATTTTGAGTAATTCCATCACCACTCAGAGCCGAATTAGCCCGCTTCACTCAGTGGACAGAGTGCATTCGTCAGCAAACTCTGCAGTGAGATGCGACTCAATGGCAGTCAACATTTCCCCTAATGGGAAACAATTACACACTCAGTGGATTCTTCAGTGACTTCTGATGAGACTCATTCATGGAGGAAATGGCCACGTAATCATGTGTGTGTAATGCGCTAACGCTGCCGATTGCTCAGTGAGTCAGGCGCATGCGGGCCTAGTCAGGGCTTCGGTTGCCTCTTTAGTCGCCATGAGTCTGGTGACAGGAAAAATGGGGAGTGTAGAGGCTTTGAGTATAAAACGTGCATAATCAGAGCCATATCGCTCATGTTAACTTTTTTTTTTTCTTCATCTGAATGGGTGCACATAAGTCCCCCGTGAAGGAAAATAATCTCTGATGCAAGCTCATTTTCAGGAGTGTGACGACAAGCAAATTCCAAAAGAAAACAGGCCATTTTTAGGATTTATGTCTGTTTGGATTAGTTATATAAATATCTCAGAATTTGTGTCACGCTGCGGCTTTAATGTTACTTTTAGATTTAGTGTTGTAGTCGCTAAGACAGATTCACCGCATTTAAAGCTTGGATTTATTTGGTTCATGTTTTGACTCAGGTGTTTGAGTGAGACCTAACTTCTTCTTGAAGTAATCAACAAAGGTGCTTACCTTATGATCAACAACATATCAAAATCAAACCTTCTTTATCCATATTTTAAGTAGGATACCATGTAGTGTTTGAACCAAAAAGTGTTTTTCGTTAGATAAAACCAACAAACGAGTTCTGGTTCATTTTCAAGCAGAAATAAATCTTAATAGCATGAAACGTGCATTTCTAGATGTGCCAAAAAGTGTTTATACACAGTCATACGTACAGGGAACATCCATGTCTTTGCAACTAGATGGCCCTCGTTTTGACTGCTAGATGGTGTTTGTAAATCACCCTCATAATGAAACATTCAATACTCTCAGTTCTATTTTTGTCCATTCCGGTGTTCCAGTGTTGTACTTGCGTGCTGTTTGACCACGTCCTTTAACTTAGTTGTCACATAAAATTGCTTCCTTGTGTTATCACACCATATTCTCTCTGTGTAGTTCTGATTTGCTGTTTGTCCTCCACATCATACGATAATGCCTTGCAGCGAGCAGAGCAGTTTGTTTGATAAATAGTCAATAGCTTAAAAGTCCCTCCCACTCCTTCCCAATTATGTATGCAGCCACTTGTTGTGAATAAATAATGTCAGGTTTTTATCCATAGCAGATTCAAATGCAGCAACTTTGTTTTCATCACACGCATATAATTGCACCTGGGTGAGCATTGGTCGAGAAAGTTATATGTGTATCATGTGTAACTAAATTTATCTTTCCATCATTTCCAAATTAAGCCTAATAAGTGATCTTTTTTATTATTTATATTGTTCCTTTTCACCACAATTATCATGATAGATCTATGTAGTATTTGCCACTGAATAAAACCTGATGTATAACGGACATAATTGTGGATTCACTGTGTTTAAAAACACAACAACCTAATCAAAAATATGTCATAGCCTTTCATTATTTGCAAACCACAAACTGAGAATATGAGAAAATAAAAAGCTGTTGAGTAGACATGAAACACTTTACTGAGAGCCTTTCCCAGTTTCGATGTGATTGGCAAAGTGTATGTCCCTGTTTTCTATGTAAAAAAAAAAAAAAAAATATATATATATATATATATATATATATATATATATATATATATATATATATAAAATATGCACAAACGATTTAAAAAGATGTCAGAATATAGCTGCTAAAACTTGATTTTTCTATCTTGACTTTTCTGTGCAAAGCACAGTTGTTCAGAATTCATCGTTTGCATTTAAAAAAAAAGGGAGGAAACAGTGTCCATTAACAATGAGTAATCATAAAGAGGAGCACAACGGTGGAGGTGGCTGCTGATTGAATTTTTATCAGTCAGCATGTCAAATGATGCATCACTGCTGTTTATCTTGTGAGTCTTGACAACAGCCTACAGCGTGAAATGTCAACTGACATAATCAATGGCAATCTATGCTTGAAAAATTCTCATTATTTTTGTTTATCCTTCTGTTTATAAAAAAAAGACAGTAATTCTCATACCCACTTCTGATCCAATGTGATTATCCAATCTTTAGGTCCGTACCCCAAAAAGTGAAGCGCGAGCACTACAAACAAACTAAAATGAAGGGGGAAAAATGATGGCGTTGGGATGTTATAGTTTTATTGAACTGTGTGTGAAGTGATTATTGAAAGTAGCCTCCCTGGAACTGCTTTAGCATTCCAGAGGTGTAGAAAAATAAACCCTGTGAGCTTTTGTCTTTTAGCTTTTTTTTTTTAAATTTACCAGACAACTTCAGGGCTATCTATTCAACAAACCTTTTTATTGCTTATCTTCTTTTTTAAAGGAACAAATGGCTCTAATTTTTCAGCAAAGGCAACTCAGAATCAGACGTTGTTTCTATACTTGTTTCTCTTCTCTTGTTTTTAAAGAAAGAAAAATCCAGTTGCCTTTGTATTATACATGTAAGATGAACAGATAAACATGCAAGATGACCTGCTGTGCTGCAACACCTGCCATTATATTTCATTTTGTAAAGATTTGTGACATTACTATTCAACTCAGTTTCTTTTCATGTGTAAATTAGTTTAGAGGATTGTCTCTCAAAATGTTGCCTTAATTTATGTTCTGGACTTCGAGGGCCATGATTTACAAAGAATTAATTTTATATAAAATTTTATATAAGATTTTTTGTGTTTTCATGATGCAGTGAATTTATCAAGATCAGATTTTTGAAGGTTTGCTATTTAAAAAAGAGAGAGAGATGTGTCTAAGTAAAGCAATATATCTTTTAAAAAAAATCATATATTCACTGAAATCACAAAGTGAAAATTGTTTCATAGTGATGTATTTCAGGCCTTTATGTCTGTATTTCTATTCATTTATTTATGTTTATTTTTTTAAGTGTAAAGCCAATGAAATTCCAAAATCAAGTGTGGTAGAAAAAGGTGTACATGCATAATGTAAAAACACATTTTGTGAGGATTGAGAACTTAAGCCCGCTCAGATTTACAAGACAAGGACAGAGGCTGGAATCAGTGCCCTCCCACACAGATGTATCCAGGACATGATCCCTTATGTTAACCCACTCCTGAACCACAGACAATTGCAGAACTATCTTACCTGGGATAAGGAGAAAAAAGACTAGACTGATGCCTGGTGGTGCAAATTCCTCTTTTAAAGTACATTTTGCAATTAATTTTGGAAATTAAGGTCAAGGAAGCAATTCAAGTTGCTTAAGGCCCAGTTTAACATTCCCACAGTCAGCGATGAAATGGGGATTCTTGCCATCTGCTGGTGTTGGTCCACTCTGATTCCCCAAATCTAAAGTCAGCACAGCTGTGTTCCGGGGAATTTTAGAGTACCTTGTGCTTCCTTCTGCTGACCAGCTATACAGAGATGCTGTTTCCCTTTTCCCTTTGCCCACAGCAGAGATGTGTGGGCAGGTGCCAGGACCTGGCACCTGCCCACACTGCTAAAAGTTCCAATACCTGCTTTAATGACCACGGTAATACTGTGAGGCAAGCAAACCTGTCTGGCCAAACCCCCAAAATTTATCTATGAGTTACTGTCAAGGAGAGGATAATGGAATACAATGCAGATAAGATGAACTTGGCTAATAAAGCTACATGGGCTTCCTTAACACCTCAACAGAGCCATAGGCTGATTACCTCCACGCCACGTTGCATTGATGCAGTAACTCATACAAAAAGTCCCCAAGCAATATTGAGTGCATGTAGAGTCTATGGACATACTTTTCAGTAGGCCAATATTTTTTTTGTATTGAAATTATTGTCTTATTGGTCCTATGTAATAGTTACATTTTTAGAAATTGAAAATGTTTTCGGTAATTATCCCTTCCTACAAAATAAAAAAAAAGCAGAGGATAACTGAGTTAGGAAGAAAGTAGAAGCTAATAAACAGCCCATGTCTGAATTGCATCAGCATGGCAATTCTATCCAAAACTTCATTTTTTTTCTCTCTACAACATGTAGCAGAGACAGTTTATCACACTGAAGGTTTATCTAAGCGTTATGCTGCAGGGAGAGATTGCCTTTACTTGCACGGCACCACCAGAGCAAAACAATGCGCTGCATGATAAAAAATTGCTTCATAACGCTCATATTGTGTGTCTGGCATCATTATGAGGCACAATAGCCTCTGGAGGGCCTGGCTTTTATTGGCGTGCTTCTTGCAGCAGCAAAGTCTCATCCATTAAACAAATCAGGGGGTTATGTATTAGATTAGCTGTACAGCGGGCGCTGGGGAACGCGAGAACAACACATGAAACCGCCGTCTTCTTCCTTCTCATAATCCCTGGAATAAAACACCTAATTGACAGCATTAGCTTGACACTGTCAGAGGGTAGCTCTTAAAGTATAATGTATAATGAAAATGCACAGTGTTGCTAAATTGCATTTTTGGTATTAAAAATGATAAATGGCTGCCATTTGGGGCATATTTAGAGTGAAGCCTCTTCTCATAGCACACTGCCAGATCTAATTTTTCAATATTTCTTAATACATCTGTGGTGTCAGTGATATTAAAAGCTCGTTTCTGCTAAGGAATATTTAATAAAGCTTCCGCGTGATAGGAAGCCAATGTCAAACAGACCGACAGGAAGCAAGTTGGTGGTAGGTTGAATAGCCCACCTCCCTGCTCCCCACCCACTGAGACGCTGACTGGTCCTGTGACCTGTGCGGAAAGATCCGGACTGCCCCCCACTGGCAAGGGGTCAATACTGCAGCAAAGGTTTAAGAAGTGCCCCTCACAGTTCAGTGCACTATTCATATTGCAGCCGACAGCAGCACATTTTGACTTTCCCCAAAGTGAAAATTGAATCTAACCGCAACCTGTTTTGTGAAGGTGTTGATTGCACTTGCATTGGAAGAAGGCAATTTGCTTAAGTTGGGGAGTTGTATGCCACTTTTTAAAGCACTCTATGATCTCCGGGGAGGAGTGACCTTATGATAGCTAGGAAGATTTTTTTTATTCCATTATGTGAATCAGAGCTTAAACAACACACCACAATAAGAGCATTAAGTGGGAGGTTGTCCTGCCTCCTTCAGTCTTTAAGGTTACCATAGGTTACCTAAGGGTACCTTTATTTAAAATGAATGTAAATATTAACCTTTTGTCCTCTGCAGGAACTCAGAGCCTTGTTTGAATTTATTCACCTGAAAGTCTCTATGAAAGGATTGAATTGATGATATATTTTTGTGAGTTGTATTTCTTCTGTTTTGTAAAGTGGTTAAAGATGAGATTTACTGTGAATTGGTGCAATCAAATAAACAGAATTTAATTGCATAGTTCCGATGGATGTGAATCCTAACCGTTATATTATCTGTGTTGAGTGATACATACTGTTTTTTTTTTAATTAGATGCCGAAGTTTACATTTATGCTGTATTTTTCTAATCCATATAATGTGGAAATACGCCTATAGGGTGTACTAACATCACAGACCAAAATTCAGTTAAATGTTCCTTAGGGAAATTGCATCTTAATCACATGCTTTTTATGGCCATCAACAAGCTTCTTGCACAACTCTGGCTGGTCATTTGATGACTCTCCCCATCGGAGATGGTAGACCTCATTAAATTGCTTGGTTTTCTCCCACAGACTAATCTTTTAAGCAACGTTCATAAACTTTCAATCGGGTTTAGGTCAGAGTGTTTCTCGGGCTAATAAGAGGGGTTAATGTAAACCTTCTAAAGCAAATGTTTATGTTAATTCGGGATCATTGTATTGTTGGAACACCTGGTTGTGCTCAGGTTTCCACCTTAAGCTGTAAATTGTCACTCACAGATGAAAGGAAATTTGTTAGGATGTCCAATGGTAAACTAGGCTGCACCAAGGCCCAAGATGAGCTTGAAAGTGAAACTGCTGTCCACAGAGAAGTGTGTCATAATAATGTAGACAGAGAGGATGCAAACAACGTCGCCAACAAGCTGGACTAAATTTTGAAGCTGCCCACATAAACAAGCAAGATATATTATGGAGAAGTGTTTTATGGTCAGTTGAGACACAGATTGAACATTTTGGCCAGAATAACAAGACAAATGTTTGGAGTGGTTAAGGTAAAGTTTTCAAAATAAACTCAAGAAAAGAATACCAATTGTTAAACATGGTGGTTGAACCATCATGCTGTGGGGCTGTTTTCCTGTCTTTGAATTGTTGCTTAAGTTTAGTTTTTGTAATCACACAGGTGGAAAAAGGTCACTGAACTGAAATGGTACATTGTTATGATTTATTCTCAGGCACTTTATATAATATTAAATTTAACACTGAACGTACAAGAAAACCCAGTTTAATTCAACTTTCATGAATTGATCTAATAAATACAAATATTCAAGAAGTATATTTTGAACATAGCTGAGTTTGAGTCCTGAACTGTAAACTGTTTTGAGAGACATGAAAGGCACTTTCTCTCTCACTCTGTGCATGTGTGTGTGTGTGTGTTTTTGCATGGGTCAAACAAACTCAGAGTGGAAACTGGAGGAGGAGAAGGGTTGAGTCAGTCACAAATCGCTCCAGATGTGTGGGCATATTTTAACTCCAGGAGGCATTTAACCTGCTCCCAAAGAGCAAAACGTAAGCACCAGCTGGTGAAAGCAATAACCTTTTGTCTCATTGTTTTGCTTACTCTTAGTTATCACTTTGTCACCACAAAGTCACTACTTTTTATATGGAATAAATAGCACAGCAAGCGCAATAGTATCCAAACTCTGTATTAAACTTGTATAACTGTGAGGAGAGGACAACTTCTCTCCATGAAGCATCCGCTGCAGCAAAGGGAGCAGAGTCACGGGGCTCAGAATCGAAAACTCTCAGCACTCATCAAGAAGAGAGGCCTAATCAACTTTGAGTTTCTGTTATGCTTATTATTTTTATTTACATCATTCACCATGTTAGTTTGTTTTTTGTGTAAAACTAGAAGCTGGCCTGAGTGTTTCAGAGACTATAAATTTATGTCATATTTCTTTTCCCTTTTAGACTCTACCGGCGGTCTCAAACTCCAGTCCTGGAGGGCCGGTGTCCTGCAACTTTTAGATGCATTTCTGCTTCAACACACCAGACTCCAATATGAGCCCATTAGCAGAGCTCTGCAGAGTCTGGCTGCACTAGCGATGTAGTTTGGCCATTTGATTCAGGTGTGTAGGGCAAGGTACACGTCTCAAAGTTGCGGGACACCGGCCCTCGAGGACTTAAGTTTGAGACCAGTGCTTAAACAAAATTACGCCACAAAACCCATTTCGTTAAACCCCAGTGAGAACGATAAACTCTGGATAACTGTAAGACCTGTAATCTGTTTAGGTCAGTGTATTAGATGTTTCCCTGGTTAAACACACCTGGATCAAATGAAGACTCCGGAAAACTTGATTCAATACTGAGGAGCTAATGGAGCCATTTGAATCAGCTGTGTTGGAGCAGGGACACGTCTACCATGCAGGACCCCAGCCCATGAGGACTGGCGTTGGTCATCCCTGGTTTAGATAATATTGTGTTACGTTTGATTTTTGATTTTTTATTTCTTATGATCATTAAACTGTTTTATTTAACAGTTGATCCTCACCAAATCTTGATCCTGACAAAGCTACAGCATTACCTTTGTGTGTTTTATTTGTAATAGAATTGTTTAATGGATAGGAAAATAATCATCTTTCAGACAGATTTGGAGGATATGAGAGTGGCTGGTTTCTAGATTTTCTTTTCTCTCGCATTGATATTACAATACCATACTATTTAATGCAATACTTTTGCTTGGAATTAAATATTTTTTTGAAAGTTGGATGTTCAAAATGTTGCAGTCAAAATAAATTCCTTAGAATAATCAGGCTTTAAATAAGGAAAATAAATGAAGAAGGAAAGATATTGCAGCCCGAGAGCTGCACCTAAATAAAGCAAGATTGGTAATTAAATCTGTTCTAGTTCCATATCGTTTAATTTTACTGCTCCACAAGTAAAGCACGGACAGCCTATCGACACAATCAAAATGAAACCATATCTTATCGGATCCTGATAAGGTCTTCCCAAGCGCAAGGAAGCTACCAATAAGTAGTAGTCAGCTCTGTTTTACTTATTATACCAATATATCCTTCAGGCAGAATTTATCTCTGCTGTGTTCAGGGTGACAGGTGCAACACAGCCGATGCACAAATTCAAGGGGGGTCTCGGGCATCTTGTGCCAACCAATTGGACGGCGCACCAGGCTGAAGTCTGGTGGAGTTTGGGGTGATCGTCGGGCACCTGTGCCAATCAGCGCGCGGATGGGAGGAGTTCGGGCAACTTGGAGGTGTGTCTGGAGACTGCGAGTCTGCAGCTGCATATTGTGTCTAAGTCGGGGAGTAATGGCATGAGTACAGTGCTTTACGCAATTTTTTGGCAAGCTTTTGTTTTTTTCAGAGCGTGTGATAGAAGCTGATTTCCCACAATTTCTGTTCTCGCGTCAGTCACAAATTCAGCCTGCAGGCGCAATAGAGACGACGCAAAGAACAGTTGGACAAACTGTAAACTTGTTCAGAAGCAGCCACAAAGTGCCCACAAAGTCGCAGTCTGAGGAGCCGTCAAAAACGCAAAGCGACTCATCCATCCTCTCTTGCTGTGAATGAGGGATACTCCGCTGGACATGTGAAATTATAAGGAGATACCTGCCAAGCACAACAATGAAGCCAACGTCTGTCCTGTGTTGCCTCGGCTTTCTCTTGACGAGCGCCTTCTTTGGGGTCGGCTCTCCACAATCAGGTGAGTAAAAGCCAGGCGCTTCTCCCCCCTCCCCGCTGTCTCCGTGGAGCTGGTAAGTGCGCGCCGAGCGCAGCGGCAGCAACGTGCTCACTTTTTCCCTCGCCTTATCAATACGGTTCCTTGTTGCGCGTTAAACAGCGCTATGTTTATGCATTCATTTTGTCTGAAACAAAAGCCACTAGGTTCTCTCTGCTCCGCTATAGCGCATGTGTCGGTCTGAGCAGATGGCAGGTTGTAGCTGTGAGCTACTTGTGAGGAACCCAATCGAGTGACTTGCTGTTTTCTTTTACAAAGCCACACTGTTGAAAATAGGGCATTTGATGTCCGTCGCACGCGTCCTTTCAAGCAGAGCAAAAGCGCAGGAATGGACAAAGTTGCTGCTGCCCCCGTAGATAAGCAGGCTGTCAAATGCGCAACTGTCGCGAAAGTTGTTTTGATACTCTGCTGTTTTGAACCTATACAGACTAATTAATTCCACACAACAAGCTATGATCCAGTCTGTGCTGTTTTCTCATTAACTGGAGCAACGTTTGCACGGCATCGGATTGAGCATGGAGCAGTTTTACGCTCCGCAAGCGTTGTCAAACAAAGGACAACCGCAACTTACTCCTGCGTTGATTGACTCTCGTGGGTCCTATGTTGTTGTTAGTGTTTAGTTGTGTAACAACTGCAAATGCAGTCTTTTAATGGGCATAACACAACTAAGCAGATTCTGGTGAAATCACATCATTCCTCGTTTTTCTTTTTTCTTTCTTTCTGTCGCTCCCCTCAGGCATCATGTTGACAGCCAGCCTTTGAGCTCACATGCCGTGCTCCCACTCTGACAGTGGAAGTACTGTTTGTACAGTGCAATGACGCTCTTTACGCACAGGGCGGCATAAGGTGCACTTGGTGATGTGCTACTGATGGAGACGGAAAAAGGCTAAAGCATCATCATCATCATGATCCACAATCATCGTTTCGACTCGATTAAAAAAAGGGGGGAAATATTACATTTGCAGAAGTGCGTGGGCTTCTTTCTGCCCCTTGTTTGTTGGTTTACTGTTTAGTAAGAATTAATTGTGAATGAAAACACTTAATTAAATAATCAATTAAACAATAGAACGGGTTAATTATTCAGGCTGATTAATCGGAACATAGTTTGACGCAAGTGTACAAAATAACCTGCAAATTGAATCTCTAAATTTGTCCTTGTGATCTTTATTCGTTTGTTGGAAATGCCCCGCGTTGTTCTTCAAGCATTAACAAATATATTAGGTGTTTTAAACAGTATGCATTTTGGGGGAATGTTAATGGATGGTGAAGGGGGAAGCACTAGAGAGTAGTCCTAACCGTTTTGCAATGAAGCAGCTTTGTGAGCCTAAAGCTGCATGAATATACATCTCTAAATCATATAACTTTTTTTTGTGATGAAATGATATTGGCTGGGCTCTTGCTGGACCCTTGCATCAGTGACTTTAAAAACAAAGTATACTTATATTCCTCTACATGTCCTGTTTTTTTCCTCTCTCTCAATTGTTTCTTGTTTACAAAAAAAAAAAATGAAGTAAGATGCACATTAAATTAGGATAAGTGGGAGATTATGGCAACTTTCTCCCACCCGTGTTCCAGCAGCGGAACCCAGGATTAGGTGGAGGAAGACGAGAGTAATTCACTTTCACGCTAAAGCAAAGAAGAGGAAGAAAAAAAAATGCAATTCCTCCAGCAGAGCTCCAAATTATGTAAATGTATTTTGCTAAAAAAGTAAAGGCGACACAAAAGAGAGCTGCAGACAAACGCAGGAAGAGCGGATTATACAAATATCGGTGCGAGAATTGGCATAAACGCGGATTAACTTCTGTCTGTTGGAGGGAAAAAAAAACAGAAGGCAATTTCCCTTCGTATGCACGCGCGCGTGAACGAGTTCTCACGGGTGTACTGATCTGCGCGCTCACGCGTCTGTCTCACAAATGCTTTTTTGAGGCTTCCTTTTAATGAAAGCGTTTGTCTTTCTTAATGAGCCATAATGCCAAATTAATGTGAAATCCTCCAGCATTTATTTTGCTTTAGCGTTTCTTGTCTTCAAAGTGCCACCTTTTTTATGGACTCCTTTTTTTTTGTAATTGGTGTTAATCTCACACATTTTTACATTTTTACTACAAACTGGAGTTTTCAGCATAGGCAGCAAAAATTGTATGGAAGGACCATTGCAGAGTTTCTTTGGAGCCCATGATACACCATTTGCCTGATCATTGCTGTATTATATTATACACTGTGGCTTACTTGACAATTTCAAGTAATCAAATGAATAAATTTCACTTTCAAAATAGTGTCCCTTTTTAAAAAGAAAATCATTTTCACCTTTACTATGTTGAATTTCTTTAGTTTCTTAGTTATGCTTAGAAGAGAAGGAAACTCCTTTTATTCCCACCTCATATTATAAAAACGGCTTATTCAAAGAATTTGTAGATCTTGTGACATGTTTTATTTGCCTCTTATTGGGCATTGTATGACATTCTTAATTCATTGTAATCTGTTAAAAAATACAATGGTTTCAATTTATAAAAAAAGAGGAATATGACCCTATGCTTAATACAGGACCATCTGACATATGTCTGTCAGTCTGTAAAAAAAAAAAAGTTTGAATTTGTAGAAGATATGAAAATGTGCAATGTATTTAGGGCTGTTTTTTGTGCAGGACATCATTATAAATGAGATTTAAAATCTGAGTGGCTCTGTCCTGACAAAATATTGATATTATTAGTTAAGAAAAAACATCTATTCTCTGTGATAGAGGGAGCCAGTGCAAGGACTTTAGAACTACTTTCTTAGTCTTGGTGAGGACGCAGGCAGCAGCGTTCTGGATCAACTGCGGCTGATCGATGTCTTAGTGTTTTTCTGTGAAAACACTGTTGCAGTAATCAATTTGACTAAATATACATGCATGGACCAGTAATAGTCTTACAACAGACAAATTTAAAAGGAAAATACAGAAATGTTGGTCTACTGAAAAGTGTCAATTTCCTGCGAAGTGCATGAAATTAATACTTGGTTGGGGCTTACTGCAAAAGTTCGGCATTGCATGGATGTGATCAGCCTGGGGCTCTGCTGAGGTTATAGGAAGGCCCAAGTTGCTTTAATAGCAGCCTTCGGCTTGTCTGCCTTGTTGGGTCTGGGGTGCCACATCTTCCTCTTGACAATACCGTATATATTCTCCATGGGGTTTAGGTCAGTAAATCATGCACAGTGATGCTGTTGTCCTTTATCCAGATAGTGTTACTTTTGACAGTGTGGACAGGTGCCAAGTGTTTGTGGAAAATGAAATCAACATCTCGATAAAGCTTGCCAGAAGACGGAAACATAAAGCACAAATTTCTTGGTAGACAGCTGCACTGACTTTGGACTTGATAAAACTCTGTGGACCAAGAGTAACAGAGCTTGGGTTCGGTGCTTCTCCACCATTTCTCCAAACGTTGGGACCTTAACATGTAGATGAAATTCAAAACGTACTTTTATCTGAAGACTTTGGTGAAACGTCTCCTCCTAGTTGTTTGCACACTTTTTGTCAAACGCATGTTTTCGTACCAGTCAACTTTACACTGAAATGCCTTGATACAGCACTCTGTGAACAACTAGCTAATTTAGAAGAGACATTTTGTGCCGTATCCCCATTGTGATAGTGTCAGTGACTTCAGTAACTGTCTGCTGAAGAAATGTTAAGTCAGCAGTCTTGCACATTATTGTGTGGACTATAACATTTGTGTTATAAATCCTTTTTTTTTTATTAGTCTTGAGTAATATTCAAATGTAAAATAAACTAAAATGTGGGTTATTTGTAAGATTTGATGATCAAAATGAACAGAAATAACACTTGAAGTATACCACTGCAATTAATCTTATATATTTTTGAGTTTCATGTTTTGAACAGAATTGCTAAAATAAACAGACTCCCAGACATCACTAAATCAGCTATAGTTTATGGCTCTGTTCAGTTGCAATTTAAACGCTGATGGGTTTTCTGTAGGATTTTCACAATGGCTGCATTTGTAGATCTATTGGTCCTGGCTGAGTTCAAGCTTTTATAGGGCCCCCAGGCCAGCAAGGAGCCCTAGGTTGCTGCAACGCCTGCTTACATCTCAGACTGGCCCTGATTTCCAGGGTTGTAGGTGACAGCAGAGGGTACTGAGTTTACCACATGGGTCCCTGCGTTGCTCACCTCCTGTTTATTTGACTGCAGCTATTCTCTGGAGCTGTAGGAGCTCGGGAATGCACACAGCTGCCAATTTTAAACCATATGGCTTCTTCAGAAACTCCATGTCTGTGTATGAATATTATATGATATAAAGGTGCGTTTGGTGAGTTCTCTGATGTATTTTTCAACATGCAATCAAATCGATATAGACAAACTTCATCTTTATATCACTTTCATTTACAGGCCTCAGCTGTTTCCCATTCCCTCCGTCTGACTGAGTAGTTAAAGAACACTTTAGTTGTTTCAGCATTTATCTCATGCTTGCACCCACTGTTTGTTGGACAGAAATTGACGCAGCACTTTCATTGTGATGTGGGTTCATCAGGATATCAAAATGTTCACAAGGTTTGAGCACTGCAGAAGTGGTGGAAAACTGGTTACTTCTATTTCTCTTCCCCCTTTTCTCAGTTTTTCTGCTTCCACAACAAAGACCGAGGGGTCTTGTACACTTCCTTGTTTTGTGTGTTTTCTTCTGCCAGTTACTGCCTGGCGAAAGAATAGTGACGCATTTAGCAGCCTACACAGCTCACCAATGTCACAAAGCCCTCTTACAGTAATATCTGCTGTCTCCTGTTAAAGGAGCTTTGACCCAGTGCCGACACCAGGCTTTATATTAGAAGAATGGCAGTCTTTGATTAGGTACCGATTCCCTTCCATCTGTCGAGAAAAGGAATGTGAACTTTTGTGCTTTTGTTCCCTATGTCTCTGTTAGAGATGAGGTGCAACATAGGGCTATTGACCCTTTTTATAGAGATATTTTCTTCTTAATTTGATCTAACCCCTTTCCTTCCTGCTTATAAAAAAGAAAATAAGAAATAAATATTCCATAAACACCTCATGGCTAACACAATATTATTATTTGATAGTAATATTTAGAATCTGCGAAAAGTGTATTAAATGTAAGCATTTAAATTTTTGGTTTTCATCTGAGTATTTGTTGACTTTTCTTCTTTATAAGACTGTGGAAAAACGCTAAGATAGACTGTAATTTATTGTTTGCCTCCCCTGTGGATTTCACTCTTCAGCCAGATAAAATGATTGAAAAAAACAACAACTTTCTGGATGAATAATCCACACAGGATTCAATGTGAGAATGATGAAAACCACAGGGTTCTTCTATAAATCTCTGCTGTTGTCTCAAAAAAAAAGTTGAATACCCAGTTTGCTAGTGTGACGAAAAGTAAGGGAGACACAAATAATGTTTTATTATGGGAGTTTAATTTCATTTCAAAATCTCATTTTATGTTGTAAACTGTTAAATCACTGGCATAAATAACACTTTAGCACCTCTCAGTTCAGTTCATTTATTGTCATTGTACAACAACGTTACTCAGGTTATAATTTATTTTAATGGTATAGCTATAGATTTCAGGAACATTCACGTGTCAGTCAGGGAATCCTGCAAATTTTCGTCATCAAACGTGAGTTCATTGTAAATAGACATTGTCAACGAATAACAACAATAGCGATAGTTTGTAGACTAATTTTAAGAGACCAAAATCATTCTAAAAACAAAAGGTGTTGGTTAAAGGAGTGGAGACGGCACGTACAGGTGCTCTATGTTTGCTGGAGCATTGTACATCACTGAACTACATTCCTACACCCCTATTAGGGCTCTGAGGTCCAGTGCTTAAGACATACTGCTTGTTGCTTTTACAAAATTGAGAACTATGGGAGACAGTACTTTCTTTTCTGTGGCTCCAAGACTCTAACTTCCTTATTTTATCTCTGAGATCAGCAGACTCAATGATTTCCTTTTAAGGCCAGCTAAAACTTTTTAGATCTGTTTTTGTTTGATTTTTCTTTTTCTTTTTTTTTTTTACCCTGTTATGAAGCACTTTTTTTTATCTTAAGAGGTGCTATATGAATAAAATTTTCTTACACTGTGAAGGTGAGTGTTTGTTTTGTGTTTTTTTTTTTTTTTCCCCTCCGGGTTTCCGTCATCTCACTTTCTCATTGGCTACGCAGGTTGGGTACTAACTCTGACATCATTACGTGACGGAATCGCACAGGGATGATGTGAGTCAAAAGATGTGAATACTTTTTTTGAAATGACCAAAACTGCATTTTTCTTCAACAGGAACTGAACTATGATATACGCAATCTTTTGTTCAAAACTGCTTTAAAGACCTTACACTGTGTAAATGTTATATAAAAAACTAATAAATCTGTCTGCAATGTTTCTCCTCATATCATTTGTTCAGTTCTAAAATACATTGTTTTAGCCCAGTTATCTTAAGGCTTGTTTTATTTCTGAAGATACGAAAGGAGACAGTTTTTCAATTTGACTTGTTGATGGGCTCATAACCAGACTGTCTGCGGCTAGCAGAAATGATTGGATCATATCCTCTGTGACCTTTACCAACTTGTACACCCTCATTTATCTCTGGCAGTTATGAATGTGCCATACATGTGCATGTGTTTTGCCATGTATCATTGTCCACTTGGCTATTAAACATCCTTTTAGTGAAGAATGTCAGAGAGGGAGCGATGCATCAGCCATGTCGTGTATATGTTTAATTGGCCCATGTCTGAATTCAGAATGCATTTCCAGTGTTGCTTAAAAGCAGTTAGATTACTCCACATTTGATAAGGTACATTAGAAATTGAATGTTTATTTCCCATTTCTTCACCCTCCCATCTGTTACTTTGCTTTTATGCTTTCGCTTTTTGTTGACTGCAAATTGAGCAAGCTATAGTCATTCTGTATGAGAGGGGGAAAAAGAAAGCTTAAGAGCCAGGAGAAATGTAAATGGACTGATAGTCTCAGCGTAACTCAGGCTCACGAGTGCTAAATACACAACAGCGAAAGTCCTTCATTAACAAGGTAGTGCAGCAATCCCGCATATGCACAAATATGGTTAGCAAAGTCCTACTGAATATGTTTTAAAATATACTGGAGCTAGTTAGGACAGATTACTGTTTGAGAATTAGTTGTACGGAGTAAATTTGTTTAACTTTAATCATGTTAGTATATGTGCATTCTGCCATCAATGTGCATTTAAAGGTCCCTTGACATCACTGCATAAATGATTTCATGTAGTCAATATTGCTGTTTATGAAATTCTTTGGAGAATTTACATATGCAAACATCCTCAGTTTGTTTTGTCAGGCCAAATGCCCCTCAGTAAAAGGGTTGCTTGTGGTAATGATATGAAGCTCTACCTAGATGACTTTGCTCTGATTGGCTATAACCATATTTGGAAAACTGGTCAAACGTGAAGTGTTTGTGATGCAGGTTATTGGACAAAAGGCTTTAAACTGTCAGACAACTTTTAAACTGCCGACACAACACAGAGAGGCCGGAATACAAGCCACATACACCACGGCGTGGAGGGGGAGTTCTCAGGGGCTGGTTATGCAGCTGGGTGCCAGAACCACCACGGTACTGGAGCGAGCTCCCTGGCGCACTGCGACGCAGGAATATACAGCTGGGATCCAGTTCTTCACCACGGTACCTCTGTGGAGAACTCGCTGCCAGAATACCCACAAAACAGTTTCGTTAAGTATTTCTCTGTCACTGTGACCGCGGTGGAAAGCGGGCATTCGCAGTGGTTGTTAGTCAGCTGGATTTTTTTTTTTTGTTACAAACATACCTTTCTTACATTTGACAGCATTTAGAAATGAAATAAACTTAAGGGTCATGAGAGCATTGTGGTAGCCACTGTCTGTGACGATACACAAGTTTTTCCCTTTTAAAAAAAAATAGAAATAAAAATCTGTTTCAAAACCCAGACTTGTTTTCCTCCAAGTGAAACTGTCTTTTGTAGAGTCCCCATAAAACTCTTCTGTGATTCTTTCGTCTTTCGGGAGCGAGTGGTAACTTCATGCTTTTTTTGAGCATCCTTGGACGTTTCAGCTCTCCTTTTTAGTAACCGCTGTGAATATAGTTTGAGGTTGAATATAGGATTATATGTGCTCCGGGGCTTCAGCGGTGTCTGGCTCCAGTCGAGTCGAGTCGAAACAAGGATGATCCGGGGCTGTAGTCTGCTTGCTGCTCTGCCTTCCTCCTCTCACATCAGCCGGTGAATCAACTGGGGAGGTAGTTTGCTTGATAGCGTGCTCTAATTGAAGAATATGACTATGTAGAAAGACAAACCATTTAGAAAGATAACCAATTTTTTGATTTGCTTTTGAGCAAAACAATAAAGCTGACCGCCACTGAGCAGGTCGTTTGGTATTCAGTTGTGACATTAACACAGCCTCATCAGTGCAGAACAGATCATATTATACCCCCAAAACCTCAGAAAAATTAAATTTGTTGTCATGGCTCCTTTTAAAAAAAAAAAGGCAATGTAGTGTTCAGAAATGTATGCTTGTTTACTATGTCATCACCTCAGGGTAAGCCAATAAATGAAAAATGTCATGCAGATCCAATAGCACCATACTCTCCATTCTCCAAGAAAGGTTATTGTCCCTGTATTCCTTTTAGGTTCATATTTAGTCTCTGATTAAGGAGGGTAATCATAGAATAAACAAAATCCCACTTAAAACAGTTTTAGGACCATGAATATCCAGTTCAATGTATTTATGATGTATTAAGGTACTTCACAACGCACAATGAATTACATTAATTTCCAATTATAGTTGGTCGTGAATTGGAATCATCTTTGCTGCAAACCCATTTTTAAAATATCCAGTTTATTCCAATACAGTTCTGTTTTATAGCCAGATTCAAATACATACAACCCAACTTAATACAAATTATATTACAGCACTGTAAAACTGCATCAAGTCATTTACTTTGCAGCAGTCATCTTCTGCAAGTATGCATGTATGCAGTTCATTGTATTGCATTGGAATTTAGGATAAACCTTTGGTGTAATCCAGATTTAGTTTGGATGAAAGGATTGAACAATGGCATCCATCATACCTGGATTACAAATGGCACCAAAAAAACTCCAGTGCAGGGAGTAGGGTTGTCAAAATAATCACTATCTGGATATAATCAATACAAAAAAATAATTTTCAAATATATTAATTTGGATCAAAATCAATATTAACTGGCCAGATTGTCGCACTGTGTGCAGCAACGCTGCAATAACCAGGGCTCAGCCCCTCTGCTCCCTGCAGCATCACCTGACTAACAGTTATCTGCTGCTGGAAGATTTAGACTCTGGTAACATGTTGAGTACAGCGAAAAGAAAAGGTATGCAACCCTCTTTAGCCAACCCTGGAAACAAAAGGGTTGTTCAGAGGCACATGGACAGGAAAAACAAAATTAGCTATGCTAATGCATCAAGCTAACACTTTTACAGTAATCTCTGTGACCAATTTAAAAAGCTCAATAAAGCTACTGGACCTGCAACAGTGTAGTAGTAAACCTCCTGTAAAACAAAGATAATGCTGTCTGTTTAAATATTAACTTCTTGGACCTGGACTGCCCAACGATGGTGTTATTTAAGTCTGAGTTCCCCCATTGAGATGCGTGTCCCAGGGGAGCAGATTCAAACCACGCAACAGTTGGTTCTAATGAGGTACGAGATAATGCAGGAAAATGTTAATCACCTAACGCATGTTATGGTGGAGCCAGGCTGACGCTGACAATTGGAGCAGAACAACTTAAAGTGTAGCTGTTGTAGTTGATTTTACTGTAGAAAATAGAATGGAAAATGGTCAGAAAGGCACAAATTGTATAGGGCTGCCGCTCAACACATTTGCACGTACCAGATTCTTTGTTTTGTATATATACACCAGGTCCAAGTTTGCTTAAAAATGTTTCATTTTAGTATGGAAATATAATTTCTATCCTTTAGTAGTTAAATTTATTTGTATCAACATAAATGTATGGGCAAATGGAAGCATTTTGTGACAGACTAAGGATGAGCAGTTTATAATAAAAAAGAAATGCACAACTGGATGCAATGTTTATACTCCTTGAGAGGAAATTATCACTTAAGATAAGTGTAATCTTGTCTGCTGTTTTACCAAACAGGTTAGTGACACTTAAATTGTGTATTTAAAATTTAAGGAGGTAAAAATATCCTTGGGTAATACATTTTGGTCCTAAGAGCAGAGAACCCTGTGCCTTTTAAAAATTTTGTATTTTTCTTAGTATCAGTAGTGAGTTTTACATTTTAGTATTGTGACAACCCTAGCAGGACAACAAAGGAATACAGTGAACACGGACTATAAACTTAACACTGGTATTTATATGTACATTTTTACCTCATTTTCTCAGACAGGAATCCACCCCCAACCCTTTTTTGGCAGATTTTAGCAATTTAGGTCAGTTCAGTCTGAAAATGTTCATGTTCGTGGGATATAATAGTGTTAATGGATTTTAAATGTCAACACTTCCACAAGTTGGCTCCTCTGGTTCAGTCTCTTGCAAAAGTATAGACTGGTAGTCTCTCCATTAATGTAAAAATTTTTTTTCCTACAGATTTAGACATTTTCAGTGTGAATTGTTTTAAATGGCTAAATCCAGATACAATGCAGGGTATGATAAACTAATCTGAATCAGCTTGATTTGCCAGGTATGTGTACACATATGAGGGATTTGACTCTGGGCTGTACAATGCTCATGATGTGGTTACTTATACAACAATACAATAACACAATAATGCAGTGATTAATGAACAAACTAACTTAGATATGATATGTTTCTACTAGGGAGCTATTGCTGTCAACAACCTCAAAGAGCCTAATTTCAAAACATCTGAACAATTCTCTTGATCTCAATTGAAAGTTGAATCCACTCAATATAGTTTAAACCAACCCTTGGATTTAAAAAAAGAGTTGACATTTCTTCATATTTAGCCTGCTTCCCTTGTGTCTCTTGCACATTTGAAAATGTAATAAATCACAACAAAAAAAAAAACGTTGGCAATATTTTTTCTAAAATACTACAATGTTTCAAATTGAATCCACTTAAAGCTGTTGGTGCTAACTGCTGCCAGATCCCGTCATACATTGGCAAACACAAGGCAAGACTCACTCCCACACGTTTACACATTTACCCACACACCATGCCGTCACGCTGAACTCTCACTACATAGTAAGAGCAAATGGGCATGTTCTAGGCCTTTGAAAGCTGCAGTCCCATGTTCGCTAAACAATGAAGTTGTCTGTGGACTGAACACGCCATGTATGTCTGTCAGTTTGCAAAGCTTTTGATCTCTTTTGTTGTTGCTGCTACTCTTTTTAACAATAAGCCCGTCTATCCTGCTGGAGGACTGCAGGAGGCTTTCAGGCACCGACCCTTTTTGACAGCCACGTTTTGAGAGATTCAAAATGCGGTGACAACGTGCGCGTAGAACGTATGTTGTCTGCATGGATGCGCGTTTACGCGTACACCGATTGTGTCCATCAGCGTGAGCGTGAAAGCTTGGTGGAGGGATGGAGGGTGACTGACAGAGCAAGCCGGCTCCAGAGACTCTCTCTCTGCTCCAGTGTCTGCTTGTTCGTCTTCCTCCGCCCACCCTCTCCCTTCATCTTTGGCTTTGTAAGCCTCCACATAATGTGGGTGCATTAAAATGACAATGGAAATTATGGCTAATCTTTGTTAAGACACACTCATTACCGCCACAGCTTAGAATGAGAGTTTGATGATAAGAGTCGGTCTGCTCTCTTTTTTTTGTTGTTTTTTTTACCTTCCCTCTGAACAGACAGTCTGACATATTAGAGTGATGTGTTTTATTCTCATTTTTGTGTTATTTTTTTTTTCTTTTCACGCTCACAGTTAATAATGGTGGCAAATATATGAAAGGATGATAATAGGCTGACAACTTGGGCATGAAAGACTAGCTCCACCTTCAAACGAGCTTTTCATGCAGTTCCGTATGTGGGTGTATGTTAGAGGGCTGATTTCTCTCAACTCCTTCCTCCCCTGTCTCTTTCCGCTTTTAGTAATCCCCCTCTAAAATATTCATGGCTAATCTGCATGTACGATGTAATTACTGACAGATTTGAATGATATGGCCAGCATAATTTGTGCAAAATCTTGATTTGGTATTTTGTACATCTGAATAAAAATGCAAAATACTTTTGGTTCTCCTACATGGGTCAGAACTAAGTGAAAGCGAGGGACACACATTCTTAACTGCTTCTGGAGTTGCTGGCCTTTCAGTCTTATCACAGCAAAACGGCGTGTATACAGTGCTTTGCAAAAATGTTCACACTCCTTAAAGATGCATTGCGAAAGTTTTGAAGTTGTATATTTATTTTCTTTAACCTTATAATTGCCGACATGTAAAATTAGTTATCCTATAGGCTGGATCAACGTATCTTTTGGACTATAATGCACATTACATATTCGTTCCAAGTGTGTAATATCACTGTGCCCCTCCGGTAGGGTGACCAGATGTTGACGAGATGTCCTCGATTTCCGGGGACAGACCTCGTTTAGGATGACCTGTCCCCGGCAAAAGCTGTCCCTGGAAATGTCCCCGATTTCATTATATCACGATGGAGTAAAAAGGTTTAGCACATCAAGAGGTGTTTACCTGGTCCTGCCGCTGTCCTGACATAGTAGAGCTTTGCCGAACGCACCTTCCCTGCCCCGTTGGCGTTGCAGTTCAAACAAAACAAACCAACCCCCAGACAGAGATTTTGTGCTTAATAAAATCAGAGACGTCCACAGTATTAATTAGAGAAATCAAATCTGGTCACCTTAAGGAGGAAATGCACTGGCTGCGTAATGTCCTAAACATAGGACGCGCTTATGCTGCTTTGCTGCGCTTACGCACCACAACGCATCCAATGTTTTTTTTAACACTGCTCTCTCCTGAGAGTGACCCATCTCTGCCGGGAGGACAAAGATGGGTAGTTGGACTACACTGCTCTGTTCCTAACATAACGACAAAATAAACAGAACTTTTGAATAGGATTGAATTAACCTACTTGGTCTATTGTTACATGATTTCACTTCTAGTTTCAAGATTACAGTCAGTCTTGTAGACTGCTCAGGGGTCCGATCAGGTAGTGACACAATGTACCGTATACGAGGCGCACCGGATTACAAGGCGCACCGGACTATAAGGCACACCATCACTTTTTGAGAAAATTGAAGGATTTTAAGTGTGCCTTATAGTCCGAAAAACACAATAGTCAGCTCATGATTCCGGCCAAATTCTCTGGCCGTGTGTGGGTGTAACACGCCCCACCCTCTCGTTCATGCGGCTACTTTGTTGTCTTCTTATGGTAATTTATGCTCTATTGAGAGTACACGGGCTAACTTCAATATTTAGAAGTTTCTTAGTTCAGAAAATGTTACACATCTAACGAAAAGACCTGTGCAGTCGCAGCAGCATGTGCTTGTCCTCCCATGCACATGCACGGCACTGATGTCGCCAAAGGGGGCAAATGTCTACAAAATTCCTGGAACTTATTCAATGCTCCTTTTTCAACTTTGCATGTGTTGTCATACCAAAATCAAACTGAATTTAGTTTATACTCTGTGTTGCCCTGCGACAGACTGGCGACCTGTTCAGGGTGTACCCACTTAACTTTAATCTGATGCCTCAGTCCATCGTACAAAAATTGGAGTGTAGCTCAACTGTTATGCTCTATAACAACTGCTGTACAAGGCGATAGAAAACCTGTTTTAGGCTGTTATAAAGTTGAGACTGGAGCTGAGCTTCACCCTGCAGCAGGTGAACTGAGAGCGTGCAGTCAGAGCTGCAATAAAATAATTAGATTGAATCATATTCATCTATTAGAATGGCCTAGTCAAAGTTAAGACTTAAATCCTTTTGAGAAACTGAAAAGACCTGAAAAGTGACAGATTATCCAGTCTGAGTTTAGAGCTATCCTGACATAAACTATGTCTCTAGTTGTACAAAGCTGGAGGAGACATACAGTACCACAGATGCATCCAAACCTGCTTGCAGTAAAATTTGGTTCTCCAATTTTGAGGTACATTGAATATTTGAGTTGCATTCATTCATTCATTCAACATTTCAAACTCTACAGTATGTTGCATTTAATAAATAAAATATGTGACCATTCTACGGCATGTGTCTTCCTACTCCACCTGTGTGGCTTAAATCCCCAATGTCATGTTTTGGGTGCTGCCGGCCTCCAATTAATGGGGCGGTGTGCCCTGCGAGCTATTCTTGCAGGTCGATTTGTCACTTGTACGACAGTGGGGCGGGGTGAGGTGGGATGTCCTTTTTAAATGAAGCACTTGGTGTTTGTGACCTGTAATAAATGAGTTTGCAGTTAGTCATACCAGCTGTAAGGAGGCATCTGGGAGCAAGTGTGAAATGGAGGCGGGGAGGAATTTTCAGACTTGGTTGGAAAACAGTTTATCTATGCGCGGTTGAAAAATGACTGCACCAAACATGCTATCGCTCGTATAAGAAATAACAGAAATCCTGAAATATTTTTTCCTATCTACCACACAGGGAAAATGCCATAATTTTAAAAAATGATGCCATTCGAGAGAGTGCTAGGATGCCACCATTGATCCCTGAATATCTTAGAAAAATCCAGAGAAAAATAAATGGGCTAAATATTTTTTTTAATCTAATCATTAGGATTTAGTCGTCATATGTTTTTTATGAGAAAAGTAAAATATTACACGGAAGGATAAGTTGTGCTGTGTAACATGCAGAAACCAAAAAGTTGAGGAAAAAGTTTAAAAAGCACAAACTATATTCTAAGTTTCAATTTCATAGGGATGTTGTTTTCTGCTTTCAAGCTAGAGAGACAAAATGGTTTTATCCCTTCTTAAATGTTTTAGCACACCACTCTTTATAAAATGATGACCACAGTTGTTAAACAGACCAGTGGAGTTCTGAAAAGGTGGTTTAGGATGTTTAAGGGTAACATTGATTTAGTTCTAAAACCGGAGCGTATAAACTTTGAAATCTCACTGCTTAGACGACAAAAATTATTTATGTATATTCATTGATCCTTAGCTCCCTATAAAACCACAGGACGGCCTCTCACAGCATTTGAAATGCATCAGTGGTATTACCCGTCAGTGCCTTAAATTATTCACACACCAGACGTTTTTCACATTAGAATAACAAATTGTAGTGTATGTGATGGGACACAAAATATCATTTTCAATTGCTTTTACAATACATATCTGTGAAGTGTGCCATGTATTTGTATTCAGTCCCCAATATTAATGCACCCCTAAATGAAATTCAATGCAAGACATACCTCTCAGAAGTCAATGAATAAATAAATACCCATGTATGATTTTAATTTTATGTATGAATGATTTAAGATTAATTTTGGTGCAAATATACTTATTTTGTGCCGGCTTTACCAGATGTTGACTCTCCTTTTTTTTTCTTTCTTTTTTTTTCTATCGATATATGTCTATCGCGCGATATATATTGTTATTCAATTATTGTCCAGCCCTAGTTTATGTGGACATTTTTTATTGTTAGACATATATTACCTGCCAGAAAAAAATAAAATAAAAAATTCCGGTATGTGGTAATGTGACAAAATGTGTCTTTGTAAGGCTTTATGTAGCCCTGGACAAATGTTTTGTTCAATCAAGTTGCAAAGTCTTTCAACAGTACCATTAAGAACTATTAGATCAGAGTCTAAACATGTATGAGTGTATTTACGAAGACAGAGAAAGCAATTTCTGCTATGTTTACACATTCTCTAAGATTTATTTTTAAGTAAGGAAACCTTGTCTGAAACACTACTCCCAGCCAGCTGCATTAGTGAGACTGTCATTCCTCCGAAGCAGCAGTCACCTTGCAGCAGAGCAGAAATAGCGCAGCTCTTTTTCCCTGGATGTGAAGGTACATAAAGCACAAGATGAGAGGACCAAGAAGGCAATTGACCTTGGCTGCTTTTGGGGGCTGGTATATAGCCATCCGGTTGGATGCCACAGTTCTGCCGCAGATGGGGTGGGGAATAAAGGGACAATTGTATTGCTGATAGTAGAAGCTATAATTTATGCTGAGAATTTAATTTAGTGTGACACAAGGAATTTATTCTCTGTGGTGAAGAGCTGATTGGTATTTTTAATATATATATTTTTGTCATAACTATAGATAGCTGCAAAAAAAGACTCCTTACATTAAGTGAGTGCATGTTCCTTGAATAAAAAGATGTGTTTGATGAAATGAGACTATATCAAGTAGAAGAAGAGCTGAGTAAGTGCAAAGCAGGTCTAAAGTCAACCTTGCCATTTTGCTTTGCTGTGCTTTAGTGTTTACCTGTGACAGGGGTGCTTTATCTCAGCCAGTCACCAGAGCATGTGTAAACACACAGGGGGGAACACACTGCATATCATGCTGTTTTCAGCCTCCCTGCTTTTGTTCCAAAATCTCTCTCCCGTAGAGAGACATTATCCCCCGGCGGCAAGGTGAAAGGGGTGCTGGTGTAAGGTTATTTGTAGCAGACGGAGAATGATCGAAAAATAAAAAAATGGATGGAGGGGTTAAACGTTTCTTCAAAAAAAAAAAAAAAAAAAAAATCTCCTAATTATAGCCAAAGAGGGGAAGCCTGTCTGGATGGTACATGGGAAAAGACGAGCGCTCCAATGGAGTATGGGATATGGGTGAGTGTCTTGGGAGTCTTGGTTAAAGTAGTGGCCATCACAGGGGCTGAACGGACAATTAATCAGAGGCACCCCGTGGGGGAAGTTAAGGCTCTGACAGTGCCACTTCATTCTCCTAGACACACGTGCACCTCCTGGCTTATACACAGCGTTATCACCTCTTTCTTTTTTGGCTTTTGTGCTCTCACTACCTTATTTTCTCCTTTTTTTATTGTCTTTTTCTGTTCCAATGTCCCGTTTTCAAGTTGTTGTTTTTTCTTTCCTTTTTTCATCTCATGTCAGTTTTCCCTTCTCCTTTCCTTGCCTTCACCTTACTCTTGACTTTCCTCAAACATGTGTTTAGGTCTGTGAGTCGTTTGATTAGAATCTGTTGTGAGTGCCTTTTTTGACCTGACAACCGACTCCAAACTCTTAGTCTGGGATTTCCCAAGGCTGTGGATGGAGGAAGGCGGGAGCGATGGAGAATAATCTGAGAGGGTGAACTGCTGGCTCTACTTTACCTTTCCTATTACCCCCTTCGTCACTGCCTTCATCCCTCCGTGTCTGCCAGCCCCTATGTCCCACCCCCCATGGCTGGTGCTGAGTGATTGATGGATTCAGGTTTGACATGGCTTGGTTCACCCGAGGGCGTTAGCAAGGACACTGGTGAGACTGAAACAGACGCTGGGGACATTCAGATAAGGAAGACAGAAAAGAGAGTGCACTCAACACTGTTGAATATCATGCCTTTAGAGGTTCAACCACATTGGTAAATTCTAGATAAAACTGGAACCATGAAACTTAGTTTTTAAACCACTGTTTTTACTTTTCTGACATGATTTTGAAATTCTGTACATCCAAGTTTTTTTAGAATTAGCTTAGAAAAGTCATATTAACTGTATACCTAAGAGGGATGTTTGAGTTTTTTTAAGTAAAGTTCGGTTATAAGGAGTTAAAATGTTATAAGGCGTCAATATCTTATCTGCAGATGGTGTCTTCATTTAGTACCCATTTAATTCATAAAACCCATAATGCTTTGAAGGATACACTAGACCTCTGGACCAACATTCTTAAATGTAAACCAACAATTTCTCATAGAGCACATATTGATTTAAAAAAAGTAAAATGTTTACACCTAAACACAATAAAAAAGGATGGCTGAACCTTCATATTCACACATTAAATCTTCAGCATCGGGTAATTTTCTCATTGTCAGAAGAATCACACTGCTCAAAAAAATTAAAGGAACACTTTAAAGATAAATCAGGTTTCAATAGGAAAAAAAAATCATGCTGGATTTTTATACAGCAAAACAAAATGGCTAACGTTAGGAAAAGAAGATAATACATCATTTGATGATAATTTAAATCAACCCATAGAGCTTGATCCGAAGTCACTGAGAAAGCGAAACTGAACTGCCGACATTGTCATTGCAGCAACTCTAAGTGGTACTCAGTACTTTGTATGGTCCCCTTTTACTTGTATGCTGGCCTGACAATGTTGGGGCACGCTCCTTAAGAGTTGAGGGATGGTGTCCTAGTGTATCTCCTCTCAAATCCTAGACGGAGCATCACTGAGCTTCAGGACAATTTGATGCACAACCTGTTGAACCTTGAGTGGACCTAAGCATGATGTCCTGGAGATGTTGTATGGGATTTAGGTCAGGGAAGCATGGAGGCCAGTCAGTAGTATCAACTCCTCCATCCTCCAATAACTGCCTGTATACTCTTGCCACATGAGGCTGGGCATTACCGTGCACCAGGAGGAACCCAGGACCTACTGCACTAGCGAAGGGTCTAACATTGGGTCAAAGAATTTCATCCCGATACCTAATGTCAGCCAGTGTACCACCTTTATCTCTCTGTGCGTCCCAACATGGATACGCCTCCCCATGCCAACATTAACTCACTCCCAAGCCAATCATGCTGAACAACTGTGAGGCAGTGTGGCCTCACAGCCATGACAAACATAAATATCAGACTGTAATAACTTTCAAGGACCATCCAGCGGATGAGGTGCCTCCATGGTCCTACAAAACTTTCCTCCTGAACCATTGTATTGTCCAGTCACTGGACAATACAATGGTTTCAGTTACATTTCTTTAAACTGGTACCAAAGTACAGTCACACACCAAAGCAGGCATGCACCACAGAAAGTGGAAGAGAGAGGTAAAACAGTCTTGTGCATGCACAGTTATTCAAAAAGGGACGGGGAAACTTTCGGAAAAATCGTGACCCTTGCTTTAATTGCACATTTGACTATTTTTGAAACACAATCTTCTGTTGATTTTGCAGAAGACTGTTTTACAATGCGGTCAGGGAAGAAATAAACCTGGATGCCATGCACTGATGAATTACTACTTGTAAAAGGATAGAACTAGATTATTTATTTTGCCAGAAATCTAAAATCATACCTGATCTGCTTTCAGCACCTTCTGTTAATCCTTTTCTGAAGCTGACTGTTCTTCTCTGGTGGTAAGTCAGAGCCACACTCCAAGTCCAGGATTTTCATCCATTTATTTATTTATTTATATATTTTTTTTCCAAGTATGAGTGAAAGAAGCAGACATAAAGGGTTTTCAATAGTCACTTCAAATTTAGATTGTTTTAGCCATATTTGCTTTTTCTTTCTCGACAACTGGTATTCAATCGAAACTGAAACACAAACGGCAGGAATTATTCCATTTAACTGTTGGTGCTTGTAAAACACAAGTCACAAGAACTACCCATTTATAAGTGCTGACTGTGGCAACTTTACAGGGAGTTATTGGCAACTGTAATTGTCAAGACAGACAAAAAAGAAAATTGGCTAAGTTGCAAACATGTTAATAAACTACCGCTGAATACAGAAGATAGCTATCAAAACAAATTGCTTTACCTAACTTTAGCTATCCTTCAGGAAGTTGGACACCTAATACAAAAAAATATTTACTCAAGGGTTGTCACTAACAATTGTTACATATTGGAGCTGACATAACAGCATGAACACCATCTTGAATTGGGCTGTCACACTCTCCCAATGCATGTATTTGTACAGAGGAAGCTGTACGTCCAAATAATAATACTCATAATTCCATTGGTACAGGACATTGTCGCACATAGTTGTGTTTCTATTTCTGCAATGCCTTGTTTTAAATTCAATTACATTTAATTTATATAGCGCCAATTCATGAAACATGTCCTCTAAAGGCACTTCCAAAGTCAAATTCAATCAGATTTTACAGATTGGATCAGATTATACAGATTGGTCAAATAATTTCTCAATTTAAGAAACCCAGTAGACTGCATTAAGTCTTTATTCTCTTTAACAAAGACAGACATATGGTATGGCATATTAATAAATCTATAAATATGTGGATTAATGCTGAAATAACTTTGGTGCTCTGGCATATTTAAAAAATTATAATATAATACTTTTTATATATTTAAAGAAACAAGTGTGATTGTTCATTTGCATTCATTTCACTCACATAATTTTGAGCCTCTTCATATTGTTTGCATGCACAGCTTCTTGTGTGTGCTGGCACTCGGTAACGCCAGGGCACTCAATTTGGCAATGTCATGCGGTCTTAGTAAGTGAAATACAGAGACAATAAATTGCTTAAGCATGAAATGATGGTTCTCAGTTCTGAATTGGGTTTCTCAAACCAATCTCTTCCCGAACGAAGTGGCGATGGACACTGTGTGATCTACTATCAGCAGTGTGCGGGTTACTGCAACTGTAACCCGCACGGCATAGTTGCTCCTTCTGCTTTACTCCTGTTGGATCTTATGCTAGCGTAGAGTAGGAGAGACCCATCCAATATGGTGGCAACACAGGATGTGCTCCAGCACATAAAAAGGCATCTACATATTTAATGTCTGCGGCTGGGGCTGAACATTGGAAAGCAGCACAACTCTTAGAGCTAGGCTGCAACAATACCGGAATCTCTTAGTCAAAGCGAAATTGGTCACTCCAAAGTTTTTTTTTTTTTTTTTTTGTTTTTGTTTTTTTTTGTCAAATTTAAAGTAACACTACACCTTTTAAAATCTTGTCTCATTCTTTGCACTTCTTATTGCTCATTGCTGTCTCCCTCCATAGCTTATAACTGCACTTGGTGTCTATCTATCAGCAGGGTAGGCTAACATTAGCGGTAGCCACCTGGCTAGAACACGGTGCACTGAATAGTTAAACGTAATTTAAAGAGGCCTTGAGGCAGATAATTTGCTACCGAGAATTTTAGTAATTGAGGTCCTCCACTCATTTGATGAATTGTGACAGCCTTAATTTACACACAGAATACAGAAAAGGAAGCAGTTACCACAAAAAACAGAGACAGAAAAAAGTAGCATTTAAGTACCCAATTTTAAAGTGAGTTGAACCAGTGATGGTGTGTTCACTTCAATTGTTTATGAGCAAGCATGAAGCATTTCGCTTCATGCTTGCTCAATATGAGGGATTGCTGCAAAGCCATGGACAATACAGACGACTCTCCCTGTGGCTCTACTCTTCTCCAGGAGTAAATGCTGCTTGTCGGGACTTTGATGCAATTAACTGGTTCCCTTTATATAGGAAATTTTTGACCAATCTGTATAATCTGACCCAATTTGTATAATATGATTGGATTTGACTTTGTAAAGTGCCTTGAGATGACATGTTTCATGAAATGGTGCTATATAAATAAAATTGAATTGTTTTACTATTTTTTGTATTTTAGGTTTTTGTATCTTAATTTTAGACTGTTATGCTGATAAAAATAAAAACAATTCACATGTTTTTTTAAAGGTATGTTAACCTCCAATTCCCCTTTGAACAACCAGCTTTGATGTAAGCAAGTCAAATTAATGTTATAGTTTGAATATTTGAGAAACAGTATTTGGATAAACAACTATAATGTCATTGATATTAGTTATTTTAAGACGGTCGTAATCTGCTTAGTTTTATGAATTTCTTTCAGGGTATACATTAGTTTCAGCCGCCGTGGCTAACTAATCCGAATTAATCTTCCTTATTGCAGATTGATTGTTGGTCATTTTCCAGAAAGACAGTGAAAGTTACAGTGAAGCAGTTTTTCTTATTGGCAAAATATATTTATCAGGCTATATTTTTCAATTAACTAGTCTGTCAGCCTCTGGAACAACATAGACTAGAACTAGATAAAGGCACCAAGGGGTGTCTAAGTGGTAAATGGACTGAGCTTATAGAGCGCTTTTCCAGTCATGCTGACCACTCAAAGCGCTACCGCAAGGAAGACATTAACTGCTCATACCCATTTAACATCATCTGTTTTGGAAAATCTTGAACAGTCCCTTTTTAGATGTTTTTATTTATATTTTTGAAGTAAATATCATTTTAAGCAATGTTGAAGAAAATGCCACTAGCCACTGCTAGGCAAAGTCAGATCCCTAAGGTTTTTTTTTTTTTTGTTGGTTTGTTTTTTTTGTTGCTATTTTGAATTGAGTGCAAGATGGGTTCTGCAACCCCTCCCAGGGGGGTTCCTCGTCCTCCCCGAAAGCAAACACCCATTTGACATGGAGCGGCAGAAAAGGAACAAGGCCCACAGTGTCTCCCTTGCTCCAAGTGCTTTGTCCTGCTGAAGTCTTCTGCCACAGCTCCAGGCTACAAAGCCCACGTGACATGCCTGGAGATTAGGGGGGCGCTTTCTGAATTGTTATGTCCAGAATATATTGGGGAGTTATGAGTAGATTCATGTTACACCTTACATTGGCCTGAAAGTAACTCCAACACTTAAACAAGACTAATAAAAGTGCCTAGCCAGTCTTCTGTAAAATCTATCAATCTCACTGAGTGTTGTCACCCATAGAATAACATTTCATGGTCTACCATAAAATGTCCCCTGGCATGCATTGCTCCAAAAAATAAAATAAGGAAAACTTTTTTTTTGAATCACAGTATAATCTCTGGTCAGGTAAAAACTCTGGAATATTGATCTGGTTACTTTAGTAGAGGGCTTTTAATCAAGCTCAGCTGTTTTGGTGTTAATGAAATTAACATATTTTCAGTAGTTTTGCATTTGACCAATGTTGGTCTCACAACTGGTAGCATAAGGTGATGCTTGGACCCTACAGAGGTTGAACAATGCTTTACACTACATTCAGTCATTCACCCATTCACATGCTGACAGTGGAAAGCTACATTTGTAGCCAGAGCTGCCCTGGGGCAGACTTACAGAAGTGAGGCTGCCATTTGATCAAAGCCACCGGGCCCTCTGACTTCAATCAGCAGGCAAAGCTGGTAAATTGTCTTACTTAAGGAAGCAATAATGACTGAGACCACCAGAGCCGCCAGGGTTTGAACCATCAAGTCACCACTGTCGACCCAACATAAATATGTGCCAATGCCAGAAGGTTTACTGTCTCCGACCACGTTCTCCAGAGCCTGGATGAAATTCTAGGACACAGGCAGTTATTCTTGCAGAACTGGGCAAGGCAACTCATCAACAGGAATGGTGACTGCTCCTTGGTGCAGATAGTGTTCCTGCATCAAGAACAGGATGAATAATGCCAGGGCACTACAAAGTGACCTTCACTGGGCCACTGTCATGGATGTCTCTGACCAAACCCTTAGAGACAGTCTTCATAAGTGTGGCCTGAGGGCCCAATATTCTTTATTGTGCCCTGTGCTCATTGGTCAGCACCATGGATCTCGACTAACATTTACACTGGAATTGGCAGGTTCAGCACTGATGTCCTGTTCTTTCTACAGATGAGAGCAGGTTCACTCTGAGCTCACGTGACAGAGGTAAAAAACCTGGAGAGTCTGTGGTAACTTTTATGTTGTCTACAACATTGTCCACCATTGATTGGTTTGGTGGTGGGTCAATGTTGGTCTGGGAAGGCATATTCATCGAGGGACGCACAGAATGGTACAGGATAAATGTTGGCACACTGACTGCCATTATGTATCAGGATAAAATCCTTAGACATACTGTTAGACCTTTTGCTGGTGCAGTGGGTCCTGGGTTCCTCCTGGTGCATGATAATCCCCAGCCTCATGTGGCAAGAGTATGCAGGCACTTCTGGAGGATGAAGGAATTGATAGCCTTGACTGGCCTCCCCAGTCATCTGACCTAAATCCAATAAAACATCTCTGGGACACCATGTTTAGGTCCATCCAATGCACTAGGAGCTCAGTGATGCCCTGGGATCATCCATAATCTTATAAAGAGCATACCCTGCTGTTGTCAAGCATGCATACAAGCACATCGAAGGTCCTCTATAGTACTGACATTTCAGCAAATTGTACTGGCTTGCTGCAGTAGTTTTATTGAGTTTCACTTTCTTAGTGTTTTATATATTAAACCCTCTGTGGGTGGATTTTTTACTTTTTATTTCCATTAAATAGTCTGCCATCTTTTTGTTCCTAGCACATTAGTTATTTCATATTAACATCGATATCCAACATATTTTTTTCCAAATGAGATCAGTCTGGGCCTCCCTACTGAAGCTGCTACCCCCACGACCCGACCCCGGATAAGCAGAAGAAGACGGACGGACGGATCTGATATGTTTTAAGAAAAAGGAAACTTTTTTAGTCACTACAACTGTACATGCCAACGAAATTTGTTTTCTGCATTTAACCCATCCCTTAGTGGGCAGCTGGTACATGGCTAGGTGAGCAATCTGGGACTGAGAGTCCTGCTCAGGGATCCACAGTGGCAGTCTGCAGGGATCAAACTGGGTACTTGAACCTTCTCAGAGCACAAGTGCACTGCTCTACCCACTACGCCAGCACTCCCTCGAATAAAAGTAATTTTTATTTATTTTGATCAGTGGAAATAAAGTTTCCATTCATGTATGCTTCACAACATCACATGTAGCATGAAGGAACCAATCAGAGTACTTGCAAATGCTTTTATTGCTTGTTTCCTAATAATTTGAGTGTTTAAAAATGGCAAGTGGACTGAAAATATGAAAGGCTTCTGTAGTCATAATTATCGGGTATTAAAATTCATCCTTCAAATGCATTTCATTGTGTTCTGTACGACTGTAGAGTTAGCCTAATTTGCAAACACTAGACGGATTCCTGAAATATTTGGAAATATAAAAATGAAAAATGTTTTTCAGGCTCAAGGAAGAGAGGAGTTAAAATCTTCATCAATCAATGTAAGACAAGTACAAAACGTTGCTTATCTGCCATCATGATTACTAATCCCAGCAGATCAGCTCAATGCACAGGTCTTGTGATGGCATGAACCCAAATACAGATAAAGCAGAATTAGCCTTTTCTTCTTTAATGTGCTGTTAAAAAACAGATTTTTATAAAACCCTGCAGTGAACACTTCATATCCCAACAGTTTTTAATTGTCAGTATATATTTGTATGTGAAAATCAACAGACCGTCAGATAGTAACTTTAGAACGTAAAATATTGGGGCAATGTATGGCAAAGGGATCTAGTGACACCACATGTGATGATTTACATTACTACGTAAACCAACAGCTACTTTAGCAAAAGACATGAAGATAACATTTATTAGAGATCTGCGATAGACTGGCGACCTGTCCAGGGTGTACCCCACCTCTCCCCCATTGACAGCTGGAGATAGGCACCAGCACCCATCGCTACCCCACAAGCGATGGACGTGTTAGAAAGTGAATGGATGGATGGATTTATTAGAGATCTACAGTTTTTGTTTGAATGGCACCAATGAAGCAAAATCAACACGAGCCATGTGTCAAATAAAATTTGATATAAAACTACAAAATATCTTGTCTGCCTTATGTATGTGCAGGACTGGCCAGAGATACAAGCAGACAAATTGTCTGGTCAGAGGCCCTTGCTGAGGTAGGGGCCCCAAGGTGAACTTGAATTAAGATTGGATAGTTGGTCCATAGCACATACCAATGAATCATGTCACAGCTTTAAAGTCAATTGTATCAATATATTAAGGCAAATATAAAATTGTGTTTTGATTTGGGGAAAATCTGTTAATAATGCATGTTAATGTAAGTGGTTGTTAAAAGCTCAGCAACTAATTACTTTTTTATTGTCCTGATTGCTTGTTAGTGAAACATTAAATTTGACCCGTCTTATCAGGCTCTACTGTTCATCAGACACGACTGGGAGGGGGAAGCAAAAAAATCTGAGGACCAAGTCACTGTTCATTTACCCTAATCCCCTTCTAAAACCATCCCTACATGACATTGCTTTGCCTGTCATTCTATTAAAGTCCCCAATTATTGATGATTTATTTATTCTTTTAGACTTAAAAGGTAACCTATATTGATTGGTTTATTATACCTGGTCCAGAAATTCATAGGACATGAACTACACAATGATTTCTAAATTCTGACGTCACTGGCAAACCATTCTTAAGCAAAAATGTCTAGCAGCCCTATGCAGTATACCAAAACTATTAATTATATTTCTATTCTATAAAACTTATTTCAATTAAGGTTCAACTCCAGGAAGGGGCGGGGGTGAAGAGTTCCTGACTCAAGTGGAGGGTTATAAGTATCTCAGCGTCTTGTCCTCAAGTGAGGAGGGAATGGAGTGGGAGACCGACAGACAGATCAGTGTGACTGTCACTTTAATAAGAACATTGGACCAGCCCATTGTGGTGAAGCAAGAGCTGATTCCATAGGCTCATAAAGGACACTCTGTTCACAGTTAACATGTTCACATTATTAATAGTGACAAGCAATATGTTCTTTTGGTTGTTTTGGCACCTGAAGGCCACAGAATACATGGAGGTACAGTATGAGTCTAAGCTTAAGTAAACAGACTTGCTATCTGTTGTTGTTTTTTTTTTTATGACTTGTGTAAATTTTGGCCTGGCTGTTATTAGTTTTGCCCCTTTGACGGAGAAAAAAAAACTATTCTACAAATATTTACATAAATACTCAAATTAAGCTAGCATCTGATTTAAAGGTTCAAATTAAGCGCACTGGGGGGAGGATCAGAAGGAAAGTACAATTGTGAAACCTGAAGGGGAAAAAGTTGAATTCAAGTAATTGAAATATTTTTTATCAACTAAATTTAGATCAGCTGATTGCAGCATGTTGGTATTTCAATTTACAGCTAATTTAATTGACAGGGTTGGGATGTTGCAGTAACAGTAGATTCAAAATGTATTTAGTCTAATTCAGGGAGATGGATAAGAAATATGGATGATGCCAAATCTATTTATAATAATGTAAATAGTTTATTGTAAATATTCAAGTTGCACAGATAACAAAAATAAATAAAAAATCTTTTACCCCATTTATAGTGGTTATTGCCTTTTTAAATGCAAAAGCACAAAAAACAGGCACCACATGAAAGGGTAGTCAGCACTCAGTTCCCCATACAACCTTGAATTGGCCCTGCATGTGATCTCAGAAAATAAATGTTTTCAACTCGAGTTTAGTGGGCCACAGTTTGAGATGGAGCTTATTTAATTCAGTTTTATTTTCTCATAAAGTGTAAAACAGAAATGTATAGTTCCACTAGGAAGTGGCTTTCCCAAACTCTCTCAGTACCAGACCCCTAGTAAAGAAGAATATTTATCCCTTCCATGCAGGCTGAATCTTCCAGTCTCTGTCTGCATGTTGATGAGTACATTGTGTATATGTCACCTGGCTGTCTCAGAGATGTATGTGGCTATCTGAGCATTAAGCACAACAACAACAGGTGTCTTCTGCTCTTCCTTTCATTGCCGCCTACCACACTTCAAGCTTTTGCTCTCTGTCAGGGTTGGCAGCAATGCAAAGTCAATAGGATGAATAAAACATACCTGAATCACAGCCCTCTACCCTGGGAAATGTCAAGCTGTCAGTACAGCTTAATGGGAAACTATAGGACCTTTCCCAAGGGTCGGACAGTTTATTGTGTAGCTTCTACAAAAATGTAGTCAGGCCAGTTGGTGTCTTTGCACCGAAAATACACAAACCCTTGACTTACTCTAACTCACCCTAATGTCATGCGCCTATATCATTTTTTTATTTTTTTTCCAGTGATAGACACACTTCTCGAAATTCTATACATTCTGTGCTCACCGGGGGCTTTTCCAAGTAGGAACTTCTGTGCACTTGTACTACTGCTCAGACTTTTAACCGCTTTGCTTAAAAACACCATCTAAACTGCATATACTGAGTTCATTTATTTCAGCAGGTCTCCCACTGAATAACTGCCATTTAACACGCCTAACTACACATATTACACAACACCCATCACAGCTTGCGGTGGTTGTAGCTAACCCCTACAGCTAATTAGCTTTGAATTAGGTCTGAGGTCTAGGTTTAATTAGGCCTAGCCACGAGGAGGGTTGAAACTTAACAGTAACTCCAGCAACATGAGCTGCCAAACCTCATCAGGCTAATGGACACTCAACCAACGAGGGCCCTCCGGGGCCTGACAGGCTAGTCTGACTTTCTCCCTGGTGCCGACCAGGCTTGTACAAATACACGCAGAGGCTCACACACCCGAGCACACTGCAATCTCAACAACAGCCAGGTGGTCCAGACATAAAGAAAGTTGGTATGGCAAGCTGTGCATAAATGTATACTGCATAGAAATCATACTTTTTAATTACTTTAGTCGAACTATTTAGCCTAAAGTTTCTGTGTGTGTATCAGCTATTATCAAAAACTACTACAGCCAATACAATTTATGTCCCCACTGAGGAAACACTTCTGGTATTGCAAACAAGGAAGTACCATCAAAATAAACAAAAGAAAAAAATTGATGACTCAACCAGCTAGAGCACTTTCTACTCTGTTTGTTTCCTACCTTTTATTCTCTTGTCATCTCTTTCATATTTTGAGCTGCTAACGCTACAAAAAAGAGTCAACAGTGAGAAATGTTTGTATTAACAGCGTTTTCTGTTGCTTGAACTCAAATAAGCCTAGAAGTGTTACAAAAACAAAAAAATCCCTTGTAGAAAAGAGCATACATTGCAGGTATTTATGAACAATTCTGTAAAAATGTATTTGATCCCTTATACATTTACAACCTGGTCCTATGAGAAAAATAATTGCACCTTGGTGAAATTATGAATTAACCACCTTTTTTAAACAAAAGCTGAACGTTTACTTCTTTATGATTGGTTGTGTCACTGTCAGTAAGTTTTTGGGATCACAGGCAATTAATCTTTTAATTCACAATGGAGGAATTTAAGCCAACTCATCTTGGCAACTTTTTTTTTAATATTTTATTTTTTGTTTTTTAAACCACATTAGAGGATTTCCAACCATGAGCACCCTACTTAAGGCTGTGGTACAGGATCTCAACTGGGTTTAAGTCCAGACTATAAGAAGGACCCTCAAAACCTTCAATTTGCTTTGTGCAGAATTATTATTCTGCTACAAAGAACAGAAAATATGGTTCCATTGATTACAACACATCATCCAAGTTCCAAAGCAGCAAAGCAAGCCCAGACCATCATAATACCATCACCATATGCAAACATTTTGGTGTGTGTGTGAGAGAGAGAGAGAGAGAGAGAGAGAGAGGAAACAGTCAGCACAGTTTAGTTTTTAATATGTGCAATTGTGAAGACAACACATGGCAGCGAGTACTGCATTCTACAAAGAACTATAAAACTCTAGTTCCAGAAGAGAATTTCATCAGAGCAAACGGGGTACCTACAGCAATATCCTTATCTGCTAAGCTCATCTGATATTTGGTGTGAGAGTGACAGTTTGATTAATTGTTTCACTGAAGTCAGGTGTATATGTCAAAATACTTCAACATGATAAATCATTTACATTGGCGTCACCTGAATGATTTGATTAGAAGGGTGGAACAGAAACTGGAGAGCACTTACTTCTTCCAGCAGCAGTCAAGCAGCACAGCCTCTCCATTCCTAGTGAGTTCTTAAATGTTTTTTTCTTGTAGAAAACTGTATATAAAATAGGGCTGTGTGGACCGTTACAGCCTCAATGCACCAATGCCTAAGTGCTGGATATTAGGACGCCTGCTTTGTGAAATAATTAAGTTTAACTACAATGGCGACTGGAGACAGAAAATAATAAAAGACAATAATCACAGTGCCTTGGAAAAGTGTTCATATTCTTGAAACCTTTACATATTCTATCATGTTACCCTGCACATTTTTTGTCATGTATTTTACTTTGATCTCATTTGGTAGACCAATACAAAGTGGTGGACGATTATCTATACTCTATTTACTAGTTGGACAATTTTTCTAATCAAGTGGTGGGAGTTCTTGAATAGGAGGTTGAATATAAATATCTGCCATAGTTTTCAGAATGTTATTTGTGAAGAAACACAATTCTGCATAATTTTTTGCTATATTGTCAAATTACCACAGATTTTAATGTATGCCAATGGCATTTATCATAATGGAGCAACACAAATAAGGGTGTCTTTGAAGTGGGAGAAACAAGACTGAGTTTACCAAGAAGGTGACGTCTGAGGACAGTTGGTAGCGTGCATTTTACTCAGCATTTCAGCTTTTTTAGTCAGCCATCTGGACTTTGATTCTGCTAATGTGTTTCAGACATTTATTTTAAAAATGTCTATAAGCATGTGTGAAATTCCCTCCACTTCCCAATTTATGTTGACTCCTTTTACAAAATTGTCTAGAAATGGATCGAAGTTCCTATTTAATCCATTATGTCAAATGCTTGTTCTGAACAGTCTCTATATTTCTTTATAAACAAATAAATCAAAATCATTGCTATTTGATTGGCAGATAACGATCGTAAATGGAAAAGCTTACTTTAAACGTTTAACAATTACCCAGAATAAAGGCAGCAAGAAAAACAAATAAAGGAAGATAAAACAGTTAGTTTAATATTACACTTTTAAGGTTTCTTAAATACAAATAAAGAAACTTCTCTGCTAAGATTCAAAAAACAGATGCCTACAGGTTTCTCTATGGCTGCACATGACCTTTCACAGTAGTTTTCTTCTCCGTATGCTGAAAGTTTTTTTTTTTTTCCATATCCAGTTCAAACAGCAGATAGATGAATAAAGACGGGTCAAAAATTGGCAGTTGGTGTGTTTGTTCAGTGTGTTTGAGGCATGTTGGCTGCTTCTCTGCACTGACAGCCAGTCTGTCTCAGAGGACTGAGTGATGGAGTGGGGCAGTGAGGCTGGCACTACTCTAATGGATGTGATGCTAATGACCTCCAAGCCAATAAACAAGCACCCTCTTGCCGTCACCTCACCTCTGATCTCCTATCTCCTGTCTTGTTTGATAACCTCACAAGTACCATAAGGTGATTTTAGCCCATGTTCCCTGAAATGACAAGTGATTAAAATGTATTGCCATCCAAAATATGTTGCTCTTTTGCAGTTAAGAAGATGCATTGAAAGACAAGTGAAGAATAAAACCTAGTAGATCTGCATCTTAGAAGATTCACAAAGCTCGGTTTTCCACACATGACGGTTAAGACGGTTTTAATTGAAATTGTACTAAATTACATTATATTTTTCAGGACTTTTAATAAAATATTAATGTCTGAAAAGCGATTGCCATTTAACCTCATTCATTTTATATTATAAGAAATACATCTTGTACATTTTAACCTATTTCCCTCTAACTACCTTTCACATCCAACACTTGTCCCATCTTTCCTACCCGGGAGAAATGTCACTTGGGGGAGCGCTGTACGTCAAACTGGCATCTCTGTCAGTGTCCTCGGCTAAAAGGCCATGCTCCGATTGGCATGGGACCCCCTGGCTTTACAGAATTGGGCTTTGCCTTATGTTCTCCTCTCCTTCTCTCTGTTGTATTAGCATTCTAGGAATAACACAATTTATCTATAGACACTGTTCTTTAAATAGAGAATCATCTTTAATGTTCAGCCCAACGCATAAAAAGAAAAACATATTGACTTTACATTTAAGTATCAACGAACATGCGGTTCCAAAGCATTGTGGTGTTATTAAAATTACAAATTAAAAATGGATATGTTGAAATATCTCAATATGTTTAGTCTTTGTACCTGTTTGAAATTTCATTAACTACTGACATTTCAAATAAATTCTATGCAAACAGCAAATTATTCAGGGTTTCCATCATTTATTGTAACACCACATTTATATAAACACTACTAGTTAAAGGTATGGTGGACAATCTATTTTGGCTTCAAGTTTTGGGGGGATCACCTTATCTAGTGGTTGTTCCACGTGTCAATCATTGTGTCGCGTTCACCTAACACCAATGTGTGTAGTCCCTCCTTGCAAGCTTCCTCTTGCTGGCTGCACGCTTCTAGTGTTTATGTATACAGTGAGCTTTGGTTTCAGCCACTCATTGTGGCACCGCAGCTCTCACTGTATACTTTGAAAATGGTTGAGAGTTGCAAGAAGCAACCTGTTTAACAAGTTTATGAGAAAAGGAGGAAGCCCTCAGAAGAAATAAATGAGACCAGAGTGTATTTGGGAGATTCTTTCACACGGTGAGTCTTTGCCTTCTTATGCTGTGCATTTTCTTTCCATTATTTTGAAATTCTGTGTCAGATTCTGTGTTGGATCATCTTTGGTCTGCTGGTTGTTTTATGCTTTTCCCTAGTCTTTGTTGGAGCCCAGCCATCGGGTGAAACAAGGGCTGAATTACACAAAGGACAAAAGAGATTGCAAAAAAGAGCAGAGAAAAACTTAGAAAGAAGCTGTAAAGTTTATGACTGGTAAAAATGACCCTGCAAATAGAGGTTATTCTGTTTGTCTGTCAACTGCAGAAAATGTCATTATCCTTGTAAGCATGCTAAATTGTGTCTCTGTTATCCCTAACGCAAAAGCTAAAAGCTCTGTTAATGCTAAGGCGATAACCACCTTTATCTGCTGTGTTAAATACACGGCTCATCTTGTTCAAGGGTGATTGGCTGTAGCACATACCTATTGCACTTACACACTAATGTTTGTATTAAAGGTAAATGACACCACAGCCTATACTCCTTGCTCTGAACCAAGTTACTAGTTCCGAATGGGAAATTGTTATGCCTGCTGTCAAGATAGCCAAATTGTGAATCTATATCCATTTAATCCACCATCTTGAGACTCGACTTGTTTCAGTCAGGTACGAGTGATGGATAGTTAATGCAACATTGTGAATCAGTTATCTAAAAGGTAATAAAATCCTAATAATTAAAAAAAAAATTAATATGTTATATATACAGTCACCTTTCAAATGTGATATAACTGCACCAACCTATTGTTTCAGTTTGTCTTTTGTGTTTTTTTTATAGTTTTAGTTTTCCTCATTATTTTCAAATATATCAATTTGAAATAAATATATTTCAAATATAAAATATAATATTTTACTTAGTTTAGTTGAATGATAAGTCTAGTTAATTAGTTTGTGAAAGCAACTGGAAGTTGAAGTATTCTGTCGTGTATGGACCCGATTTTAGTGTTTATTCTGTAATGCCTTTGGAAATTATTAACAAAGTTAATAGTTGTCCAAAGCCAAACGTATTATTGCACAATTTCTGTTTCCTGTTTATTGGGTGAGCAAAATTTAAAAGCCTACACATATGGAAATGTGTTGAGTGAGCAGAGTTTGCACACCATTTAAAACAGTGAATCAGGCTGTGCATATGCTGAATGGCCACTCAGATCAATCAGGGAGAGGACCTCCACCCACATTAACCATATGCCTGGGTTGTCTTCTTACAGTCTGGCTAAGGATAAATCCAGCTGGTAGCCAGATCTATCAAATTTAAAACTGGCTCAGAATATAGCCAAGTCAGGAAAAAAAATATGTTTTTATGAAGACCAGATTTTTTTCCTGAAAAAAATGGGGTCTTTGTTGAAGTTGAAAATGTTTGGTGTTCACAAGTCTTTCAGAAAGCGTTTGACACTATTAGCTGCTTGTGCATGTTATGCAATTAATTTTTTTCCCAATGCATGTATCTTAAAATGTTAGCACCACAATGATGTAGTGCAAAAATAGTTTATTCATTCTCCATATAAACTTGACTGTTTAAATCAGTGCATCCATTTGTGAACTGTACTGTATTACATATTGAAGCAAGAAGGGAATGACAGTTAAAAAGATCAAGGGAAATGAAATATAATGTGATTGTGCTAGGATGAGGTAGCTTATCTAATGATTGAGGATTTTTTTTTACATCTTGTGTCATGTCGTTGAATATTTGAAATGTTGGTTCCATCGTTTAAAGCAGCCATAATGCATTGTCATGGCTGTTTTCAGTGAAGAGTCTTATCAGCTTGAAATGGTGTCTATCTAGTCTTTTAAGGTGAAACACTGAATCAAGAATCTTTGTGATTGCGTTACCATGCAGAAAGTTTGCTTAGACACTGGCTCAGAATTCACATAGTTTACACATAAAACAAAGACACAAGAAGACATAATGTTTTTACATTTTTATTTATTTTTTGATTGCAGCAACCAGACTTCCTGAGAAGCTTAATGCGTGCAAATAGTCCTTAGCGTCTGATAAGATTCATGTCTGAGTCAAAAAGACAGATGGCAATTACAGACGATGCAGATTACCATGCAGATGCATGAGTATAAAAGGTGAATGCTCCCTGAGAAGTTAAAAAAGTGTGCAAATAATGATTATCAAACATTTAAATGTTCAAGTTATTTGATGTTTAAGACAAAATGACCAGTAGCAGTCAGTTTACAGGATTATGCAAAAATACCGTGCAATTAATTTACGTCTCCACGTTACAGAACTTTGCATTTTACATATATGTCCAAACAAATGCTTCTTAAACTAAAGTGTGCAAATGGACATTAGCATGACAGCATGTGGGGAGTGCTTTCATGAGAAGAAACTCTAATAAATTATGTTTCACCACAACACAAACTTTTTATATTTGGTAACCGGAAACTTGTACATCCAGAGACGTCTTTCTGAAGTATTTTGTGTATCTTGATAGGCAATGAACATCTCTTCTGGTTCACAGAGGGATGCATTTAAACTGCTGTGTAAATGTTATTACCGTGGCAAAAGCTGTTTCAGCAGCTTATGTGTTTTCAAGGCAACAACCCAGCCCATTGACAGATGTGAGAACGATGTTTGAAAGAACGGTAAGGCTTAAGGGAGGACCATATGCATTGCTAAATTTACTAAGCAAGACTTGGACCCCTGTCACAATGGCTTTGCTTTTTGTTTTTTTTCCCACAAAATGATTATTTATCCACAAAGCCATAAAAGAATGGTACCTTTGTAACTCTAAATAAAATTCAAGGTGACTTACCTTCTTGAGGATTCTTTTCATTTTACTTGTGTAAAGCATTCAATATGACTAGAACTATAGTTAACGGCTTCGCTCCATCGACGCGCATCACTGTGCGGAGGGCACTAAGTGCCTGAGAGGCCACAAAAACAAAACAAAAAATCAGGCTAAAAAAATATCAAAGTTCTGTTAATCATAATTAGGAATGCACAATATAACAGCATTAACATCGGTATCGGCTAATTCTGGTCATTTTTCAACATATCGGTATTGGTCCGATAAGTAAAACTGGGCTGATATTAACAACAAATGTTTGTGTATTTATACACACACATACACACATCGGTAAATATCGGTTATCGGACATATATATCGGCAATATTAGTATCGGAAATCGATATTGACTTGATTTTAATATCGGTGCATCCTAAACATCATAATGATATATTTAAATTAGGGCTGGGCAAGCTAACGCGTTAATTCCGCGTTAATTCATTAGACTATTAACGGCGATATTTATTTTATCGCGCATTAACGCATGTTGCTCACATGCTTTCAGTCAGTGTCAGTCAGCAGGCGCGCTGACTGCAGCGCGCTGTCACGGCAGCACTCTCCCGCTCCCCCTCCCCTCTCGTACATGGCTCAGCGGCGCCAGCCAATCAGCACGCAGGCTCAGCCTGGCCCGCCCACTCAGTTCTCACACAAACTTAACAAACAAACAGCTGAGAGAGACCGCAGCAGCGAAAAAACATGAACAGGGGAAGTAGCACCGTTTGGCTTTATTTTAATACCGTAAATGAAATCAAGCTGTATGTTTTGTAAAAAGCCGGTTCATTTCAGTGGAAACACAACAAATTTATCTAAGCACGTGAAAAAAACATGAAAACGTCGAGCCCCAGAAACGGAGAGAGGAGACGAAACTTCTCTCACTGCCCCGACAGACCCACAGACTGACGTCTCTGACTGAGGCGTTTCAGTCCTCCATGGAATATCCAGGTAGATCAGTGGATGGATGGATGGATGGATGGATGGATGGATGGATGGATGGATGTTACTGGAGCCCACACATAACATGTAATTAAGACCTTGAAAGAACCCAGTACATATATTAAAAAGTGTTATTTAAGATAAGATAACATTAGCTAATCCTTTTTTTATCCCACGACGGGGAAATTTATAGGATTAAAGCAACAGGCAGGTGCACACAACACAGACAAAATTACATAAGGATTGAAATATATAAGAGGTGGATTAGCGAAAAAAACACTGAACATAACATTATTATTATTATTATTATTAAATTGTAATAATAAAATAAAAACCACAAAACCCAAAAGGTCAACAGTTTCATGATACATCAAGCTTAGGGACTGGCTAATATACAACAGGTCAAAAAAGGCCATATTTTGGCTGCAGTGCTTGCTGTTCTCTTATGAAGAAAAGATCAACTAGTGCACTAAATTCAATAGATGGGTTGAAAATATCCAGTATAAAATAAGTGCTACAAATGTTACAACACTTTTGTTCATATGGCAGCAGAACATTAAAATAAAAGTGCTCTTTACACTACTTTTGAATTCATTCTTGGAGTTTGTAAATACAATGCAATTAATCGCGATTAATCGCGATTAAATATTTTAATCGTTGCCCAGCCCTAATTTAAATACAAAACAAAATGTTTGCTCAAGAAAAAGATGGACCTCTCAACTCTCTCTCATGGACCCAGTATGTAATTGTTGTTAAAGAAAAGGCGAAGTTTAACAGTCATGAGTTGTTGAATGGAAAACAGCTTGGTAATGTGAACCTTAAAAAAGTCGTGCATCAAGTGCTGTCAGTGTCAACATTTAATTGTGTGTTAAAGCAATTTCCTTTTGACGTTAATTTTTAAAAGCACATGCCTTTGTACTTTTTGGACGTGTAGTCAGCACTGTAGTGGGAACATTATTTTGTTTTCTGTTTCCGCTGTTTCTCTCATTTCCAAAAAAGTCGACCAGAGAGCTCCACTCATTCCGCCTCTTGTCCATTTCTCCTCAGCACACTCAAACAGAGAGGACCTTTGGAGGTTTTTACTTTGTTGTAGACAAAAATAAAAAAAAATAAATCTAGCAAAGCATCATTTCACATGTAGATGTTCACTACTGAAGCAACACTAGACTTCTTTAAACAAATGAAAAACATGAAAAATAATAAACGCAAATGCAACAAAAACATGAGAAATTATCCCATGTTCAGTCTGTTACATCTGCCCTAATTGAAAAATTATTTAATCTGAACAACTGTGTTACAGTCTAAAATCACATGTGGAAGTTCTGCAAACCTTTTGGCTGTGATAAGTTCCTTGTGATGAATGTTCCTCAGGAAAACATAACTTGTCAGGATAATTGGGCCTGTTTCTTCTATAAAGTCAAACTTTTTTTTATGTTTTTAGGGGTTTGCAATGAACAAATACAACATGTGAAAACAGAACAAAACACAAGTCATATTCTAGTAAAATCTTTTGACAAGTTCTAGTTCTGTATTACACTCCCCATTGTTTGCATTTCATGCATTGTGCTTTATTTGTTTCCTCCTTTTTAATCCCACTTAAAATCTGTTGTCTTTTTTACTTATTGTTTAACCTATTTTCAAGTCACTAGCAAATCATTAGTGTTGGGAAGTTATTTTGGAAATAAAGATAAACGCACTGACAAAGTGTTATTCACCACAAAGCATTTGCGCTTTGGGTACCCAAATGGCTAGCACCGCCCCTGACTACAGTGACATTATTTGGGCGCTGTAGTTTTCCTTTTTGAATTTGTCTGTTTATCTACATGGGAAACTTTTTTTCCCCCAGAAAGTAAAACATGTTAAAGCCACAAGTTCTTTACTTTGATAGTGTTTGGCAACACTTCTGCTTCACGTGTTGAACTTCTGTGTGGATCCTGAGCCAGTGTCTGACTCAAAACTGTTTCACTATGGTAACACGTACTGACAATAAAGATTCTCGATTCTTGATCCTCAAAGTCCTTAAAAGTCGGCAACTGTTGATAGGTAAGACAAAAATAAAGTATGAAAGAAAGGTAAAAAAAATATGAAAACCCTAAGATTATCTTAAATCCTTGAAGAAATGTTGACAATTCTGAGAATGAGTGAACAAATCTAATTTGCCTATGTATAGTATATAAAGTTTTAATCTTTTTTTTTTCTTTTTTTTTTACATGGTTGGCTATGCTTGTTACATTTCGGGGTTTTGTGTGATTCAGCAGAGCAAATAAATTGGTGGACAAACTGGTTGCTTTGCTGTACGTGTCAGCGAATGTTGGCTCCCATCTGTAAAGCGGAACTTGCTCACACAGTACATTGATTTGCTTATGCATGCACACATGTATGCATGCAACCATTGCACACCAAAGCATTTGGGCAGAAAAGGATTTGATCCTTTTGCATCTGTTAGAATGGCAAGCCGACACTGATGGCTTTCATTTGCTGCAGTGTATGTGCATTAGGGTCCCAATAATGTCGAGCTAGGGAGTTTGTCCTGTAACTGGCAGGTTGCTGGTTCAATCCCCACTCTGACGGTCTCAGTTGTTGTGTCCTTGGGCAAGACACTTCACCATCATTGTCTGCTGCCGGTGGTCAGCACCACCGATCATCGGTTGCCCCGCCTCTGTCAGTCTGCTCCAGGGCAACTGTGGCTATTAACACGGCTCATCACCGTCCGGGTGTGAATGTGTGCGCAAATGGGTGAATAGTGTAAAGTGCTTTGGGGGTCGTCAGACTTCATAAAGCGCTATACAAATACAAACTATTCACCATTTATGTTACTGAAGCTCACATGGTAGTTGAATGTGTTGTTTTAGACATAGATGCAGTGTAGGATAGGGATTATGGTTTGGGATAATGACATTTTTTTTGTGGGTTTGTGTCATTTTCTTCTGCCATCTCTTCACTTGCAAACATGCTCATAGAACACCATCCTTGGGTGTGGAAGCAAAATGTTAAATTTTTGGAAGTTGGGCTCCCAATTAGCAGAATTAGTGCAAGATCAAAGAGGGCAATTAAGGGGTGTGTATGTGGTAACAAGGGCTTATTAGCATCACAACACATGGACACGGCCCTGAAAAACACAGTGGCAGAACGAGTCTCATTACAGGGCACTGCTGTGTGCATGCCTGTCCACATGTAGAAAGATTGACCATCAGGGAAAAGATTGGAGTGTGCACCCCAAATGTACACAGGCATGGATACATTCTCTCACACATTAAATTTAAAAGGACGTGCTAATGCCTTTCTGATGAGCAAAGTTACAAGAAATCGCTCCATTCATGCATGCATCATCACCCAGAGATACGGCTTGCAATGTTTGGCACAAAGGAAAACAAAAGCCAGTCTCTGCCTGCTCTCATCCAATTTCATCTTAATTAAGAGGGGAATTAACTTTGATCTGAACGGTGAAGAAAGGGCTTCGTAACCGTGCCTGTGGTAAAAGCACAAACCTGCGAGTACACGTCAGCGTCGACCTCTGATTTAAACCCCAGCTGTTTTCCATCCATGCATTCCACGCTGTTTGAAGTCAATACAGATAAGGGCAGGAAAGATTCTATTAGGACTACCTGAGCCATCCTTGTTAGCTTAGATCTAACAAACTTCTGGCAGTGAGCCACTGTCTGTGCCTCTTTACACTAATGGCATAAGCAAGAACAAAAGATCAAAGGTTTCTGGATGGTCCTTTATTTTAGCGCTTCTTTGGTCGAGTAACAGGGATTAATGATGTACTAGAGCAGATGCTTTAAAAAAGGTGGGGGGGCAAAGAAAATTTGAGTCTAATTTCAACCTAAAATATGGTGCACACAGAGATGCAAGTAGTTTTTTGGCAGACAGCACAATTAGGCCTAATGTAGTGCTAATGCTCGGTCCCTGTCTCAGGAGAAGAAAATTATCTCTGTCTCTCCATCCATCTGTTTTATTTATGTCTTCTTTATGTGATTATACAGTGGCTTTCAAAAGTTTACACACTCCTGTTTAAAAAGTCATATTTTTGTGCTTTGAAAAAAAAAGTCCAGTCACTTTTTCTACTTATACTGTGACATTTAGTGTGTTTATTTAACCTGAAAACAAACTGATCGTTGATTGATTGTTTGCACACCTCTAAACTACACCTTCATTGTAGAAATTTTAGATTCTAGTTCAGCATTCACTCTTTTGGTTCTAGCTCATCAGCATACCACATGTTGAATTGACAATTTATGATTGCTCCACCCTGCAAAATGTCTCCTAATCCACAGCCCTCTTCAGGTGACACAAGAGTTTTTCTGTTGGGTCCAGTTTTAAACTCTGGCTAGTCAATTCCAAAACTGTCATGTTTTTTCTTCTTTTGTTAATTTGGTGTATGTATCAAATTAAAATATCATAAGCAGCAGACAAATCTGCCAAATTCGGTAGGTTAAAAGGCACAAACATCTTTCCCATCCGAAAATGCACAAAACACTTTTTGCTGATTTGTCAAAGATGAAATCATGAATTCTGACAAAACAGATATGATGGCAGCAGATACGTGTGCGTCCTTCTGCCCTGTTATGTTTTTTTTGGCTCAGCTGTGAGCTCAGCAGCTCTTGCTTTCGTCACAGTTGTATGTCCTGCCTTAAATACTGCAACGTGATTGACCAACTCGTGCTGGGTCATTTCTTGAATGGTTGAGACAGGAGTGAGACAAGATGTATTCACTTGTGCAAGGTTAGGAATTACTGTGATTAAAAAAAAATTGTTATATTTCTTCAGCTTTCTTGCAGAAACATCAAAGTTTTGGGGGAAATACAAGCTGGTCTTTTAACTTTTCCTAAAATCATCAGAATTGGCACAAACGTCCAGTGTTGGAAGCAAAATAACCAAAAGCATGATGCTGCCACCACTATTGGTTTGTGTTCTTTGCTGCTCAGACTTTTTTATATTCCTAATATACCATTGGGAATTGTGGCTCAAAAGTTAAAACCATCATACATTCGCCCACAATTTTTCATTTCTTTTTTTGTGAAACTTTAGGTAGGACATGATATTTTCTGTGGAAATGAGTCATTTTGTCTGGCAACCCTTCTACCTACTCCTTATTCCAGGCACAGGAGACTGTTGTCACATGTAGAACACAATCAGTACTTGCTGGAAATCTTGCTGCTCAATTACTAGTTGGCAGCCTCCTTTGACCAATTTGACTCGTCTTTTTATTAACTTTTTGTAACAGTCCTGCAGTCCCAGTTTTTTTCTTCTTTTACCCATTCTTGATGACTGTCTTCACTGTACCATGGTGTATAATATTATTATGTGGGTTCTTATTTTTTTCTGTAACCATCACCTAACTTGCATTTTTGTACAATGAGATCAATTTTGATCCTCTTCGCAAACAATGGTGAAAGGTTTTGTGAATTAACGCAATGGTGCAAATATCAAGAAAATAACTTTGATAGTCAAAATTTATTCCTGGTTAATCTGATTTACTATAATTCATGGTATCGACTCATAAAAAGACTGAATGCTGAAATTGAATTGATAGCTGTATCATGGTTGCAGTGGACGGCCTAAGACGCAGACCAAAGCTCGGGAGTCGCATGTTGAATATAGTAATCATTTATTAAAGGCATCAGGGTTACATGTTGGCAGGAGTGATAGGAACACGGCATGGATGACAACAGAACAGAGTAAAATCATAGATGAAGACGAGGACGTCATAATGTATCTGACAGCGTGGACTGAGCTTAAAGGGGACGAGACGGAGGGAACCAGTAGGGTGGCACAGGTGAACTGAGGGATACAATCAGGCTGAGGCAAAGGAGGGGCAATGAACTGCCATGTACAGGGAATTAACATAACCTAAAAGGGAAATGGATAATAATAGAAACATAAACTAACAGAAAATTTAACAGGTAACATAGATAAGAATCTAACTAAACTAATATTAAGAAGGAACAGATCAGACTACAGACCTAATAAAGATCATGGCTAACCAGACAGGAACTAATCCAACCAACCCATGAATATGTAATTAACATAAATGTTGAACAGAAAACTAAACAGATAACACGAGAATCTAGAGATGAACATAACACAATAACCAGATTGCAGGATCCCCAGGGAGCAAACATTAGTAATCACATCCCTGGGGATCCTGACCAGCTGGTTCAACAAAGATTTAATTCAAGGTTTGCACATTTTGTGATTGTTGTATTTTCCTTAGACAGATTGTTTTTATTTATTTATTTAATTATTTATTACATATATTTTCTGGGACACATGTTAAATTAAAGATGAAAACAATGTAGAGTCCTACAGATTATCAATCTGGCCGGCCAGATTAGATTTCAGAAGTCTTATGTTGGGACAGTTTTTCTTCCGCCTGAATTTGTTGTTGTGTAATAATGCTATTTCTTTAAATTTATTAAGAATTATTAATTAAATTACTTTAGTAAGATTAGCAGATTTCACATAACGTTAGATTCTGATTCTCATTTAAAATTATAAATTTGATGTTATGATCAGTTTCTCTGCACTTGTGTCTTTTTGTAACCAAATATATTTTCTTGGATTTTTACTTTTATTTGAGTGCAAATATGTTGAAGTAGTGCTTCTGTTATTTGAGTAATTTTCTTGCATACTTTTCTTGCATAAAGCCAGGGAAATAAATCTATGTATGTTACCTTCTTAAACAGTCTCATTTTATGCAAGGCCTCATTTATGCAGAACAAGTCCAAAGAAGGGCCAGACGCATCTCGACTGATCCCATCACCCAAGCAATTCGCTGTTTGCCCCTCTCACATCAGGTAAACCCTTCAGAAGACTCAAAGCCAAAACAAATAAACTTAGAAACAGCTTCTTCCCAAGAGCTGTGAGGGCAATCGCCCCCTGATGGGAGACTGCAGTCCAACACTTTTAAGTCACCCCCACTGTTACTAGCCCGTCATAGGTTACAATCACCTTAATGTTACTGCCTACTGCACACTATAATTTCAGAATATCTAAATGCACGTTTCTGTAAACAAAGCCTCAGTCTTCATTGTTCAATAAGCACATTACTGCCTCATTGTCTTTATCTCTGACTTTTCTGAACTCTAAAAAAAAATTATAAAAATGTAACCCTTGTTCATTGCATGTTTGTTTGCCAGTTTAGTTGCCTTTATTATGTCTAATGTGAACTGTAATGTAAAGCAGAGAAGCCAAAGAGAAATTTTGCTGCGGTGACAAATAAAATATTCTGATTCTGAACTCAGTAGACAGTCCATGACACCCACAAATCATCACTTATTTTAATGATCCGGTGAGCCCATCCATGCTGCATCATTAGATCATTGACAAAAAGCGACAGGAACAGTGCCTCTTCACTTCTTCCAAGCTGTTTTTCCTTTCCGATTTAAATGCGGAGAAACTTCCACTTCCTGACTCTGTCGGTCTCCGTTTCCTTCCAAATCATAGGAATGCTGTATCTGTCGATCATAAAACCCTTTTGGGATGGAGGAGATGGGGACAGTGGGGTTGAGATGTAACGTGTGGAGGGGTGTAGACATGAGGTACCCAGACTGACAGCATTGTTAATCGTTGTAATAGGTGGAGTTTGACGGGCATGGCAGAGAGGTGTCTGTCTCCCAAAGGCCAGCCTCATCGATGGTGGAGGCAAGATTTAATGTGCTTGTACTGTTCTCAAGGAGTATGACACGAGAAAAAATGGGGAGGTAAAGTCACAGACAGAACAGTAGGGGATGTGACTACATATTACTGTATAGCAGGATAACGACTCAGTACAAAGACATTTGAGTCATCTTTAGTCAAGTTCATTTGTATAGCACATTTCAGCAGCAAGGCGGTTCAAAGTGCTTTACATCATGAAAACAAAAAAACATCATAAACAAAACGAAACAGTCATTGGTTGTGAGACCAGTAACGAACATTAAATTGTGTCAAGTGAAAACATCAACACACGTCAAATACTTTGATCAATGTTTATGTTATTATGGAATAAACTTCCAGAAAACTGCAAATCAGCCAAAGCATCCAGTTCCTTCGAATCCAGACTGAAAACCCACCTGTTTAGAGTCGTTTTCGGCCCATAATAACAAGAACCTTGACCAACACTTTTGATGAGTATTGATGTTTTCACTTGATACAATTTAATGTGTGTTACTGGCCTCAGTGGTTTTTGATGCGTTTTGATGTTTTTATGTTTTCATGATGTAAAGCACTTTGAATCGCCTTACTGCTGAAATGTGCTATACAAATAAACTTGTCTCGACTTGACTTATTAAACAATTTATGAATTTTAATACACTGCCTGAATCCACAGCGCATAAAACAAATTTCTACCAAAACAACAATTATCAGAGGCACAGAGTGAACAAGGTGAATACAGGATTGAAGCTGTGAGTGAATACAATTCAGGGAATTGTTTCAGTGCAACAGTTTCAGAGGGGGAAAAAAACTATATTACAAACATTATATTTTATGATAGCAGCAGCTATGTGTGCGTCCTCCTGCGCTGCTGTGTTTATGTTGGTTCAGCTGTGGGCTTGGCAGCTCTTGCTTTCGTCACAGCGGTATGTCCTGCCTTAAACCATATTACTGCAATGTGATTGGCCCGAACCGTTTTTGGTTCGGTCACAAACAGCTGAAGTGGGAGCGGTACAAGATGGATTATTGTGTGTTTGTAAACTCACAAATACCGCGGGAATTCAGGTGGTGGGTAAGGTTACTTGTATCCACATCACCTCTCAGAATGACTCCTATTTTTTAGTCTCCCCTCCCTGGTTCTACTTATAGTTAAAAGCTATTAAATTACATGTGTATGTGTTTTGCGTCATCCAACTCAAAAATACAATCTCATCAAAGCCAGGCATTCATTTGCTTAGCCAAATACTAGCAGCCAAAGTCACTGTTGTTCCCATCTGTCTGCCCCAGTGCAGCTGTGGCTACAAATTAGGGCTGGGCAATAAATCGATCAAATTGATTAATTCAATTTACAATTATTAAGAATGAATTTTTGGAAAATCGGGATTCCATTTTGCAAATACACTTATTGGGCTTCGATAAAGAGAATAACATGCAATGCTGAATGTATGTTTAGGAAAATATATTGTCAAAATATTGTACAGAGGAAACGTTTTTTACCATGAGATGAGACACTTTAATGCATTCCTTTACTCTTGTTAAGTTAGTTTGAAGATGCACAACACAAGTGAAATGATGCCTGTTCTTAGCTCAATTACTGTCTTTCTGTTAAATTAAAAGGATTAATTTGATTTGGTATAATGAAATCTGTGATTTAATTTTTAAGCCAAGTCACCCAGCCTACAAATGTAGCTTACCACTGTCAGTGCATGAATGGGTGAATGACGGAATGCAGTGTGAGGTGATTCAAGTCCTCTGGAGATGATAAAGCTCTATGAAAGTACAGACCATTTACCCAGTTGTGTATTGGCTGCACGCTTGGTATCAATAGCATTCGGCAAAGTCTTTGCTGTACAGCACTTTGACAGTGTGGTATTGAGGAAATTGTTGTTCTTGCAGATTTGGTTATAAGTGCTCTTCTTCCACTCATAAAAGTAAAATGGTGGCCTTTATGTGTAAGAGCCGCAACTTATTTCTGTGTATGACAAGCTGAGCCATGGTGTCTCGAGTGGTCTCTTTGCCTTCTCTGGGTGATGTCCAAAGACACTGTCTGCTGTCTTGTAGCGTTCAAACTTGTTCTCCTGGATGCTGCTCTGGGAATTTTAAATTTCTTTGGCCATGTACTGACTTAGTTTTCTTGTCTTTATAGAACTGCATTGTTGTATGTTGGATACCCATTTTCACCACTGCTAAAACTATGTACTTTTGTATTTTGCTACTCTTCCAGAAGTGTTCCCCAGTAAGTCAGAAACAGGCAGTAGGCGTTGTAACAAAAAGACAAGGAACGTTTTTTCACAACCCTTACAGAAATGTTTCATGTTTAAATATAGTGACTGAAAGTAAAAATTAACAGTATTTGAAAGTAAATCAAAAGAAGAAATGTTGTGATGCAGTGCAGCAATATTTGTTGAAAACAGTGATGCGCAGGACATTAATATCCCTCTTTTCATATACACACGCAGGCTAAAAACCGGAGCGTTTATAAATCTCCACTTTGGCTGGAGTTTTTAGGATTGTTGTTTTTAAGAGATGTATTGCCATTTATGTGTGGCTGAAAGGCATAACTGCAATGTCTTGTTTTTCACAGATATAATGCTACAGGTGGACTAGGGCTAATTTTTTTATTTTTATTTTTTTAAGATGGATTCAGTTTGAATATCCGCTGTCACATTCAGATGGTAGAATCAAAATGTGGCTTAAACGACATGAAAGCATGAATCCATTTTGCTTTGGGTTATGGTGCAGGCAGGTGGTGTTAGTATCAAGTTGTGCCTACCTGAGTATGTTGCTGATCATGTCAATGTCCACTCTATATGACCCTGTGTAAATTTTTTGATGACTACTTCAGTTAAGAAGGAATGCACTAGGGAGTGAATGTTCTGATATATACAATAAATTTATTATTTCTAAATATTCAATGCAAATCATATACATTTGAAAGGAAATGCTTCTGAGGGAGGGGC